>NC_142951.1:15453281-15623281 GCF_046866305.1 Octopus bimaculoides | reverse complement strand
TGGAACTAAATAACCAAATATGAGTAGGTGCAGGTAACCATGTGGTCTAAGGTTCAATCCTAGAACATGACACCTAGGGTAAGTGTTTCCCTGGGGCTATGGTAGGAAATATTTGTGAGTGGATTTGGTAGATGGAAACTGAAAGAAGTCCAGTGTGTGTGTGTGTGTGTGTGTGTGTGTGTGTGTGTTCTTGAGATAATGTGATACTCATAAATCAGCACAACCATCAGACAAGCAGTTTTCAATCTTCCATGAAAACATGTCTGGCCATGGGGAAATAAGGATTGGTAACAGGAAGGATATCTAGCTGTAGAAAATCTACCTCAAACAAATTCCTTCAGGCCCATGCAAGCATGAAAAAGTGGGTTTTAAACAAAAGTAATGATGTGCTCCTTTAATTATAGAACTCAGTATCCAAATAGGATGTACTCTCCTTTGAAATGCAGTACTAAATATATAGGCACAGGCATGGCTGTGTGGTAGGAAATTTGCTTCCTAACCACATGGTTCTGGGTTCAATCCCACTGCATGGCACCTTGGACAAGTGTCTTTTACTATAGCCTCAGTCTGACCAAAGCCTTGTGAGTGGATTTGTAGATGGAAACTAAAGGAAGCTTGTCATATATATATATGTGTGTGTGTATGTGTGTGTGTTTATGTGTGTTCGTCCCCACTACCACTGGTTTTGTGTATTTATGTCCCTGTAACTTAGTGGTTCGGCAAAAGCTATCAATAGAATCTCTTAAAGAAAAAAGACTTAAAAACTAAGTACTGAGGTCAATTCATTTGACTAAAAATTCTTGAAGATGGTGCTCTAGCATGGTCGCAGTCTAATGACTGAAACAAGTAAAAGATGAAAGTTAAAGTGAGAGGCAAGCGATTATTGACCTGGAAAAGACATTTGATACAGTTCATAGACTGCAGTCTGGTGTTTGCTAAGAAAACTGGGTGTATCTGGGTGGATTGTTAGAGATATGCAAATCATGTAGAAGAGTGTGAGAAAGTCAGCAACAAATTCAGTAAGGAATTGAGTATATGAGGATACAAGTAGATTTCCAGTAGGGTTTAAGCCTGAACACTCTCTTGTTTGCTTGTGAGAACTCATGTATACCAATGACGTATTTTACATACTCAAATCAATCAAAAGGTTGGGGGATAAGTTAAGTCCAGAAATAAACCTAACAAAGTATTAATTAGCATGAAAGAATACAGAACTTCACTGTTATACCGGAAATGGCTTTGCTTGATATGCAGAAAATACATAAGCAGGAATTTTTTGTGGTCTCCAATGTAAGCAATGGATGTACAAGAAATGCAACTTGTTTGACAGACAGATTGAGGAGGAAGAACTTTGTATGTAGATGTAGAGATCCAAGGTCACTCTTACCTCCAAGGACAAGTTGTTCTCTAGCCTACTGGCATATGCTTAACCCTCTAGCATTTAAAACCAGCCATATTCAGCCAAAATATTCTTTCTGTTTTATGTTCAACTTGGCCAGATGCATCCTCTCACACCTACCCTCCAATGTTAGTCTCAAAAATATACAGTCACATAATTGAAATCTCAAGGCTACAAGATAATGCAGGATAAATTTGAATGAAAGTGAATAAATAAGTATTACATTTGGTAGAATAATCTGAATGCTGAAGGATTAAACTGGCTTTATCTGGCCAAAATATTCTTCTTGTTTTATCTTCAAATTGGCCAGATCCAGCCTCTTAAACCTAGCCTATAAAATAAAGTCACATAATTGAAATCTTAAAACTACAAGATAATGCAGGATAAATTCAAAACAATGTGAATAAATAAGCATTACATTTGATAAAATAATCTGAATACTAAAGAGTTGCAGCAGTTCTTTTCAAACCATTTTCACCACAGCCAGCCACCTTTTGACGAATTCACTGGAGGAACACTTTCCTTTCAACTCACATCTTCCTTTCCAAGTGGAACTTGAAAAAGTTGGTAAGGACTTGACCAAAAAGGAAAGTGTCTGTCATCAATCATTTCAATCTCATCCATAACACAGCTAACAGCAGGATCTGTTCTGCATGCAACAACAGTGTTTGACATAAATCCACAAATCAGCAATACTCAGATACTGAAAGAATGTGCAGAGACAGTTTTGTTAACCTGCACACATCTTAGGCTGTCTTGGCTGATGGAACATGGCAGTGCCCTTTGGTAGCACTGTCAGATTAACAATTTCTGGAAGTTATCCACAGCAGTTTCTGGCCTGAAAGTCCTCCAGAATAGACCAGCGACTGATGCCCAGAGTTTCCAAATGATACCTAGAATTTCCCTGAGAAAGTCATCATTCTTTCCCACCAATAGTCCTTTCTATATTGCTTATGTGGTACGTCCACCAGCCACACTACCCAACTACTAGAAAGTGGTGAGTGCCTGAAGACATTCCAGAAGCCAAGTGCCCAAATCTTGGTCTTTTCTTGACACAAATTGCAGCTCTATGAAAGAGATGAATTGCAGAAAGATGTGCCTTACAAACAGAGACCACAGGCAGAATTTTGCCTCATGTTTTAGCACATGAGCCCTAGCTGTTACAATACAGCCTTTGTGTCTCACATTGGAGAAATAGTTCAGAGATATTTTCACCACTAGTTGTGATCCCTTTACTAATTACCCCTTTTAGATTATTAACTAGCCCCACCTACTCCTATTTACTAAATACTCTCTATTTTGATCTAATCATCCTCTTTAAGGTGCACTTCCACCAGCTGTTGACAATTTCTCACCCCATCCACAGTCAACTACCACCTAAATAATTTGCTAAGCCAGCCCCTGTAGTTTCCATGTACTAGTAATGATGCCTTCAACTTCTAGTAACTAGGTCCCTGTCTAAATGGTCATATTTATGTTGACCATGAAATCATAAATTTGTGGTCTGTCTGACTAACCATATATCCAGAAACCGAGGACCCACATAAAAAGCATTGGTATGGGTACAGGTGACACATAAAAAGCACTGGTGCTAGTGCCACTTAAAAAAGCAGTGGTGATGGTGTCACATAAAATGCATGCAATACACTCTGTGGAATGGTTGGTGTTAGGAAGGGTATCTAGCTGTAGGAACCAAGCCAAAACAGACTATGGTGCAACACTATGGAATCCGGTGCAACCTCCAGCCTTGCCAGTTCCTGTCAAGGCATCCAACCCATGCCAGCATAGAAAATGAATGTTAAATGATGATGATGTTGACGATGATGATGTTGACGATGATGATGTTGACGATGATGAGTGAAATTGAGCAACATGAAATGAAGTGTTTTGCTCAAGAATACAATGCACTGCCTAATTCAGGAATTGAAATCCCAATCTTACAATTCAAAATGCAACACCCTAACAACTAGGCCATGTGCCTTCACTCATTGGTTGACAGAATAGTAGAGGAAATGATTTGTTTCCTCCACTATTCTGCTGTAGTAAAAATATACAAGTAATGGCCACAGTACTGTTTTCATTGTTGTTGACCGAGGCTGTTGGTGATTTGGTGTGCCTGAGAAGACATGTCAAGTTTAGTGAAATTGTAGTTGTGACCAATGCCAGTGACATGGTGAAGGCACCCGTGCCGGTATCATGTTAAAGGCACCCATGCTGGTGACATATTAAAGACATTCATACCAGTGACATGTTAGAGGCACCTGCACTGGTGACACATGACAGGCACGCATGTTGGTCACACGTTAAAGGCACCTGTGCCAGTGACACATTAAATGCACCCATGCCGGTAACACATTAGAGGCACCCATGCCAGTGACACGTTAGAGGCACCCATACCAGTAACATGTTAGCAGCACTTATGCCAGGTACCTGTGCCAGTGGAATGTTGAAGGCACCCATACCAGTAACATGTTAAAGGCACCTATGCCAGTGACACATTAAAGGCACTTGTGCCAGTGGAATGTTGAAGGCACCCGTGCTGGTGACGTATTAAAGGCACCTGTGCCAGTGACATATTAATGGCAACTGGTATACTCTGTGGAGTAGTTGGTATCAGAAAGGTCATCTAACCTTGAAAACCAAGCCAAAACAGATTGGAGTGCAGCTCTCTGGCTTACCAGTTCCACTCAAACTGCCTGACCCATGCCAACATGAAAAACAGATGCGTAAATGATGATGATGATGATGACGACAATGACACACTTTGTTGTTATTCTCATTGTCATTATTATAGTTGTTGCTGTTGCAGTTGTTTTCCTTTGAAACTGGCAGAGCTGGAAAATCCTTTTCATTAAAAATAATGAAATGGGAGCTATCATCCATCACTATTGGCTTTGATGATGTTGCTTTTGCAAATTAGTATATTATGTCTGTTATTGTTGTTGTTGTTGGTGGTGGTGGTGGCGGTAGTGGTAAGAGTGTTTACAGCTTTATTATTGTGTTGTTGTTGTTGGGGGTATGGGGTAGTGATGCTGTTGTTGCAAAATTTCTGTGAAAAATATTCAAAGAAAATCTCATTTTCTCCTCATTTCTTTTTTCTTTTTTCAGCTTATCTTAGCAAGCAACAAACTCTGACAGATTTGCTGTCACATTCCTCAGGGATGTCTCCTAATGTTTTAGTTTTCCTCAAAAAATCAATATCCTTGGCACTTCTGTGTGAGATGATTGCTTGCTAAAATGTAAATAATATGAGAATTTAGGGGGCGTCTTCGGCTATTAGGGAAGGCACTAAGAATATTATTTTGTAAAGTATTCTC
This sequence comes from Octopus bimaculoides, assembly GCF_046866305.1. NCBI lineage: Eukaryota > Metazoa > Mollusca > Cephalopoda > Octopoda > Octopodidae > Octopus > Octopus bimaculoides. Next base: position 15,618,565 of record NC_142951.1, on the reverse strand, counting down.
TTCTTGAATGTTATAAACAAACTCAACCCCCAATGAAAAAAAAAATCGAACAAAAATCAAAATTCCACTGGAGGAATTTGGAAAAACAGATAGAAGTTAACAGAGTGATGATGTGTATAGTTTGTACAGCTTGGATATATTATTAATAATAATAATCCTTTCTACTATAGGCACAAGGCTTGAAATTTATGGGAGGAGGATAGTTGATTATATCAACCCCAAAAGGATGAAAGGCAAAGTTGACCTCGGATTAATGATAATAATGATAATAATAATCATTTCTAGTATAGGCACAAGGCCTGAAATTTTGTGGGTGGGGGATAGTCAGTTACATCAACTCCAGTGTTCCACTGGTACTTAATTGATCAACCCTGAAAGGATGAAAGATAAAGTCAACCACGGTGGAATTTGAACTCAGAATGTAGCAATGGGCAAAATACCGCTAAGCATTTTGCCTGGTGTGCTAATGATTCTGCCAGCTCACCACTTTAATACTAATAATCCTTTTTACTAAAGGCACAAGGCCTGAAATTTTAGGGGAGAGGGATAGTCGGTTACATGGACCCTCAGATTTTCACTGGTACTTAATTTGTCGACCCCAAAAGGATGAAAGATTAAGTCAACCTTGGTGGTATTTGAACTCAGAACGTGAAGACGGATGAAATACCACTAGGCATTTTGCCCGGTGTGCTAATGATTCTGCCAGCTAGCCACCTTTAATAATAATAATAATAATAATGGTTTCAAACTTTGGCACAAGACCAGTAAGTTTGTGGGGAGGGGCTAAGTCAATTACATTGACCCCAGTATTCAACTAGCACTTTATTTTATCAACCCCAAAAGGATGAAAGGCAAAGTCAACCTCAGCAGAATATGAACTCATCATAAAGATGGACAAAATGTTGTGAAGCATTTTGCCCAGGCATGCTAACGATTCTACCAGTTTGCTGCCTTAGTAATAATAATGATATCTTTTGTTTCACAATTTAGCACAAAGGCCAGCAATTCTGAGAAGAGGTAGCGTAGTCAATCCTGTCTTCCCAGTACTAGGATAAAAAGCATCAAAGGATCTCAGCAGTATTTGAACTCTGGAAGTAAAGAGCCAATGCACTAATGATTCTGCCAGCTTGCCAATCACTTCACAGAGTGTGTTGGGTGCTTTTCTTTATGTGGCACCATGCTGAGTGATCCCTTCTCCACATCACTGATGGATCCAAAGGGAAAGTATGGCCATTGCAATTTGGCACCAGCATCGTCATAGGAGTTGTGAGAACAGTGTTGTAGACAGTGGCTCTGACTCCTTTTTTTGCCTTTAGGGTAAACTCCCAAAGCCCTTCCCATGGCTAGATATAGCCACAAGGCAGCAGGATGTTCCTTCCCCTAAATGGGTTGTTCCTCCTCCCAGTTAACAAACTCCATCTGCCTGATTGACTTGTTAGCTGGGACCCTAACAGGTGCCTACTATTCTGGGTCACAGAAGACCAGGGAACAATAGCAGCTGAGAGGTGATGCTACATTCCTCAAAATCCTGGAACCCCTAATCCAGTGCCCTAGCAATGGATGCAGTTTAAGGTCACATCCAGGACATGACAAGCATGGTAAGGCAGATGTTAAAACAATGATGACAACAAGGACAATGGCAATGATGATGATGACAATTATCATTATTATTATTATTATTCATTTATGAGGGCACATGGCTTAGTGGTCAGTGTGTTGCATTCAATCGTGAAATTATGGTTTCAATTCCTAGACTAGGTGGTGCACTGTGTTCTTGAGCAAAACACTTTATTTCACATAGCTCTGCAATCATTTTGACACCTGACATGTGGCATAACAAGCACCTGTTCAGACAACCTCGATTTGATGGAGCTAATGGACAGCACATAGATTTGGTCACTATAAAACAAATCATTTGTGCTGGTCGTTTGGCAAAAGCTGAACGCTCATACGTTGTCTTCGATGGGAGAGTCCATCCTTTACCTATTTATTATTTATTTTCTTTATTTTTTTTTTTCTTTTACCTGTTTCAGTCATTAGATTGTGGCCATTTTGGCAATTTTTTAAGTCAAATAAATTGACCCTAAAATTTGTTTTTTTTAAAGTCTGGTACTTATTCTATTGGTCTCTGTTGCCAAACCACTGAGTTATAGGGATGTAAACATACCAATACTGGTTGTCAAGCAGTGATGATTGACAAACACAAACACACACAAACATATATGATGGGCTTCTTTCTGTTTCCATCTACAAAATCTACTCATAAGGCTTTGGTCAGTTGGAGGCTGTAGTAGAAGGCACTTGCCCGAGGTGTCACACAGTGGGATTGAACCCAGAACCATGTGGTTGGAAAGCAGACTTCTTAACTACACAGCCAGGCCTGCGCCAATGTGTTCCATAAATTTATCAAATAAGTGACTGATGACTACACTGGGATTAATCAATTAAAAAGAAAATTGTATATTTATAGATACTGCACATGTCCAAACAAGAAAATAAATAAACAAAACCTTGAGTGCTCTGCTGGACACACAACTCACAGAGAACTCTGACCAAACGCTCCAGAGTGCTGGCTAAAACTGGTTAAGGGCAAAGGGATCAGGGGGTGAAATGAAGTTTCTTCTGGTTTTGTTTTTATTTGTTTGTTTTTAATTATCTTTTATCTTTTACTTATTTCAGTCATTAGAATGTGGCCATGCTGGAGTACAACCACCTTGAGGCATTTTAATCAGACGAATCAACCCCAGTACTTATTTTCTTTTTAAGCCTGATACTTATTCTATCGGCCCCCTTTTACTGAACCACTTAGTTATGGAGATGCAAACACACCAACACTGGTTATGAAGTGGTGGTGGGAGACAAACAAAGACCCACATGCATAAGCACACACAAACACACACACACACACACAGAGGCTTCTTTCAGTTTCTATCTACCAAATCCACTCAAAATGCCTTGGTCGGCCTGAGGCTATAGTAGAAGACACTTGCCCAAGGTGCCACGCAGTGGAACTGAATCCAGAACCATATGTGGTTGGGAAGTAAACTTCTTACCCCACAGACACATCTGCACCTATAAAAATGTTCATCCAACATGGGGACTCGAACCTACAACCCTGAGATTAACAGTCTCATACTCTACTGACAGAGCTAGCCACGATTCTGCTGGTCTTTTTTTTGGGGGGGGGGGGGGGGTATGCAGAAAGAAAAAAAGACAGTTTTAAAGGTTATCCATTTTTATCAAGATTTAATCCAGTTGTTATGATTGTGCAACAAAGCCAAGGTTGAGTGCATCCATGGACTTTGCCACACAGGAAATTTAATGGCAGAAGCAGTAAACTAAAATGGGAAATACTGCAAGCTGCAAAAAGATGCTCAATATTTTGGCAAAGCATCAATAAATACTGCAATGCTGGTGGCAACAGAGGCTTCCTCCTCCTCTTCTTCCTCAAGGAAAACAGATCATTTCCTTTAGTTTCATCTTTTCTTTTTATTTACTATTTTTGTAATATTTTTATATTTTGTGTAGGTGGAGGTTGTATTTCTGTTTCAGTTTAGCAGCAATTCCAGCATCGTATATAGTGCACTTGCAGATGCTATTTGTTGCATTCAGTGAAAAAAAACAGGCAGACAGACAACTAACTAGAAAGTGAGAAAGATTGGAAGGTAGAAAGAAAAGGAGTGGAAGAAAGAAAAGAAGGGGGAGGGAGGGAGGGAAAGAAAGAAAAAGAAAGAAAAGAATGAATCAGCATTAAATAGTAAACTTCTGAGTTGATGAGGGAACCACCACATGGTTGCCTGCTCTGCTAGAAATAGCAGCCAAACCATCTCCTTCAAATCACGCCCTACAGCTTAGATGCAAAAGGACACATTTGATGATGTAGTCCTAGGAAGATGGAATGGTCACAGCTGGATTGTCTTATAATACAAATATTGATTTGGTTGGTTAGAGGTGATCTGCTGCTGAACAATAAGTCAAAGTTCTTTAGAGAGTCACAGACTACCAGCATCTACCATAAACATATACATTTTTATAAGGGAATGAAGGGGGAAGCTGTAACATTCATGTATTTCCCAAGATGACCAAAAGTAAAATGATTATTATTATTCTGCTGACATTGACTTTACCTTTCATCCTTTCGGGGTTGATAAAATAAGTACCAGTTGTGTACTGGGGCTGATCTGATTGACTATCCCCTCTCCCAACTTTCACGCCTTGTGCCTATAGTAGAAAGGATTATTATTATTATCATTATTCAAGGCAGCAAGCTGGCAGAATTATTAGCACACAGGGTGAAATGCTTAGCATTATTTCATCCGTTTTCACGTCCTGAGGTCAAATTCTGCTAAGGTCAACATTGCCTCTCGTCCTTTCAGGGTTGATAAATTAAGTACTAATGAAACACTGGGGTTGAAGTGATTGACTAGACCCCTCTGCTGAAATTTCAGGCGTTGTGCCTATAATAGAATGGATTATTATTATTATTACTATTATTATTATTATTATTATTATTATTATTATTATTATTGTTCAGTAGTTTTATTTTTATAACGTGCTTTCACTTCACTACCGAGCGCAGCTCTGTGCGCCTTGGGTATGTGCTGTGGTTTGCTGTGGTGCTCTTATGTTTACTGTATTGAAAGTGTTTTGCGTAGAATGTGTGCAGTACCCAGTAGTGCAATTTTCTGTATGTTATATATATTTGTAAGTCCTGGTGTTTTTGTTATGTATTTGTCTGAATATTTTTTTATTATACCTAAGGCACCTACTATGATAGGAATTGTTTCTGTTTTTAGACTCCACATTCGAGTTATCTCTATTTCCAGGTCTTTGTATTTTGAAAGTTTTTCCATTTCTTTTCGAGAAACGTTGTCATCTGCTGGTATTGATACATCAATTAGAAAGCATTTTTTTTCTTCGTGATCTTTGACAACTATATCTGGTCTATTTGCCTTAATTTCTTTATCTGTGTGTATTGGCATATCCCAGAGTATGGTTGCTTTCTCGTTTTCTGTGACCTTTTCTGGCGTGTGTTTATACCATCTTTTTTCCGTTGTTATTCCATAGTGTTGGCATAGCTTCCAGTGTATATAGGTCCCAGCTCTGTCATGTCTGTGAATATATTCCTTCTTAGCCAGGACTGGGCAGCCAGAGATAATATGATTTATTGTTTCTTGTCCATCTCCACATATTCTACAGTTACTTGTTATATTTCTTTTCATTATGTGTTTTTGGTAATTTCTGGTGGGGAGGCTCTGGTCTTGTGCAGCAATTAAAAATCCTTCAGTCTCTGCTTTGAGTCCTGAGCTTCTCAGCCATTGCTGGGATTTTTCTCTGTCTATTTCTTTCGCATTTAGTTTAGCCCAGTATTTACCATGTAGGGGCTTTTCTTGCCATCGTTTTATCATGGTCCGTTGCTGTTCTAGTTTTAGTTTGGATTTCATTTGTTTTATAGCTTTTGTTGTTTCTTCTTCTTCTTCTTCTTCTTCGTATTTGTTAGGTAGATTGATTTCTTGTTTGTATTTGTCAGCTTCCTTAAATACTGAAAACAGTTTTTTGTTTTGCTCGTGTTTTGTGGCTATTTGTATTAGCTTCCCTTGCTTCTGGAATAGGTATTTTTGCAGTCCTATGGTGGTTATTTTATAATAGTTTTCTAGCTGTATAAGACCCCTGCCACCTTCTGTGCATTGTATATATAGCCTTTCTATGTCAGATTTTGGGTGGTGCATCCTATATCATGTCATTATTTTTTTTGTTTTCCTGTCTATTTTACATAGTTCGTTTAGTGTCCAGTTAAGGATGTTGTAGCTTTAGCTTATAACTGGGACAGCTAAAGTGTTGATACCCATTATCTTGTTTTTAGCATTGAGCTCTGTTTTTAGTATTGATCTAACTCGTCTATAGTACTCTTTCTTTATTTTTTCTTTCATTTGTGTATGTTGTATCCTATCTAGTTCATTGACTCCTAAATACTTATATGGTTGGCTTTCGTCTAGTTCTCTTATTTCATTGGCTTTATCTAGTGTTATATTGCTACTTTTAACTAATTTTCCTCTTTTCAGGGTTGCTTTGGCACATTTTTCTAATCCGAATTTCATATCTATTTCCTTGGTAAAGCCGAGTACTGTCTGTAGTAGTGTTTCTAACTCTTTGTCGTTTTTTGCATATAATTTTAGGTCATCCATATATAGAAGGTGGCTGACTGTTTTTCCGTAGCATTTGTAACCGCATCCAGTTCTATTTAGCAATTCTGTTAAAGGTGTGAGTGCCAGGCAGAACAGGAGTGGAGAGAGCGTGTCTCCCTGGAATATTCCTCTTCTAATGGGGATGGCTTTCGTTTTCACATGTCCCTCTTTTGTTTGGAGCTGTAGCACTGTCTGCCATTTGTTCATTGAGTGCTTTATTATTATTATTATTATTGTTATTATCATTGGTCAGTCAAAAGAAAAGCAGCCTACATTCTTCACCCTTTTACAAGAACTCTGACACATTAGAGAGAAGAAAGTGAGAAAGTTATTCAAAACTTTGTAACATACCAACCATTATGTTGTGTGTGTGTGTGTGTGTGTGTGTGTGTGTGTGTACAAGCATGGCTTTTTGGTTGAGTTCACTTTGAAACCACATGGTTTTGAGTTCTGTCCCACTGTGTTCAAATCCACAGAGGTTGACTTTGCCTTTCCTTGCTTCGGTGGGGTGGGGGTGGGGGTGGGGGGTTGATAAAATATTTCTCCCTGCCAGTCAAAGAATGGACTCAGTTTCATTGGCTGGTTCTTCCCACCATGGGTCCTCTGTCAACATTTACATTGTTCTTACTGTTGTGTTGTGATAGTGATGATGATGATGGCGGCAGCAGCAGCAGCAGCAGCAGCAGCAGCAGCAGCAGCAGTTATTGTTGTATTGATAATCTTTTATTCTTTTACTTGTTCCAGTCATTTAACTGTGGCCATGCTGAAGCACTGCCTTAAAGGTTTTTAGTCAAAGAAATAGACCCCAGGGTTTATTCTTTGTAAGACTAGTACCTATTCCACTGGTCTCTTCTGCTGAACCACTAAGTTACAGGGATGTAAACACACTGACATTGGTTGTTAAACAATGGTGGGTGGGCAAACACAGATACAAAGACACACACACATATATATATATATATGTATACATACGATGGGCTTCTTTCAGTTTCCGTCTACCAAATTCACTGACAAGGCTTCGGTTGGCCCAAGGCTATAGTAGAAAACATTTGCCCAAGGTGCCACTCAGTGGGACTGAACCCAGAACCAAGCAGTTGGGAAGCAAGCTTCTTACCACACAGCCACACCTGTGGCTATGGACATAAAAGACACTCAGATTTCAACTGAAGAAGCATTCAACACAAAACAAGGTACAGCGTGAGGTTATTTTGCCAAGGGGAAAATGCTAACAGGTCTGGTTTCAAGTCATGAAGCAGATGAGCAATAAATTTCCCTAGGTATAGGACACCAGTCAATCACAGGTATGATATTACTAGAAGAACTGGTTTCTATTCACAATAATGAGGTTAACTAAAGTTTGTGTGTGTGTAATGAAGTGTACTTTAAAAACACATAAAACATCAGCAGAAGATTTGATATCAAGACCTATGAACTTTGTAAGTCTTGATATCATGTCTAGTTAGTTGATTTCTTTTCTTTTCTGTTGTAGTCTGATACTTTACAGTGCTAAAGAATGAGAGTAAGCTTATTATTATTATTATTATTGAATGAGAGAGCAGCACACACCATCAAAGAGATGTTGGGGTACAAACATATGAAACCCAAAATATCCATCATGACTACCAGCCTGATAAGGGTACACTAAGCACATGCACCACAACCCTATGTGCATGACATAGTGACTTCATATCAAGACAAGTGGTGCATGGCCTTGCAGGTAGGGCCTAGTTCGAATTTTCTTCCTCCTGCTCTAAAGGTCCCTAAATGAGGGCCGTTTAAAGATGATGAACAAAACACCCATGTTTCCAGGAGTGAATCATTCAAACTCCAAAATATCCCTCTCAACACATAGCTATGGTGCTCCCCCACTAATCCTGCTCATGATCAGAGATGCACATATCATCAGCCACTAAGGGACATGCTCAACTGGTAAAGGTCAAGCAACAAACCATCAAATCTGTGGTATTGAGCAGAATATTTACTGTAGCCCATCTTTTACACCAAAACGTTATCATTATTATTATTAATGCAATGAGCATTATTAAAGGCAGTAAGCTGGTAGAAACATTATCACACGATAAAGGCGGTGAGCTGGCAGAAACATTATCACACGGTGTTTGGTAGCACTTCATCCATCCTTATGTTCCGAGTTCAAATGCCACTGAAGTTGATTTTGTCTTTCATCCTTTCAGAATAGATAAAATAAGTACCAGTTGAGCAGTAATTGACTTACCCCTCCCTCACTTCCCACTAAAATCTTAGGCCTTGTGCCTATAGTAGAAAGAATTATTGTTATTGCTATTTTGATGAAAACTCTCAGCTTATTTTGCTGGGTATGATGGAAAGTGTCAGTTGCCCACAGCCAGCAGACTAAGGTGACACTTATTTACTGATCATGCTTCAAAACCCTGTGGAGAACTCTTGCAGTTCCAAGCAATGATGATTCTTGTAGGTGTTCTGTCTTTACATTTGTACCAATCTTTTTGAGCCATGTTTGTAGTTGAGTCATGATACTTCCAAGTGTGTCAATCACTATTGGTATCTCATCCATTCTCTTCATTGCCCACAACCTGCATATTTATCATCATCATCATCATCAAGGAGGTGAGCTAGCAGAATCATTAGCCAGCTGAATGAAATATTTCATGGCATTTTGTCCGTTTTCACATTCTGAGTTCAAATTTCACCGAGGTTCACCTTGCCTTTCGTCCTTTCAGGGTCAATAAAATAAGTGCCATTGTGTACTGGGGTCAATGTAATCAAATAACCCCATGATCAAAAACTTTCAGGCCTTGTGCCTATATAAGTAGAAAGGATTATTATTTGGTACCAGCTGAGTTCAAATCATGCTGAAGTCAACTTTGCTTTTATTCTTCCTGGCTCTATAAAATAAAAAACCAGTCAAGTACTGGGATTGATATCATTAACTTACCCTCTCCCTTTAAATTCCACTGAGATTGACTTTGCCTCTCATCCTTTTGGGGTCAATAAATTAAGTACCAGTTGAGTACTGGGGTCGATGTGATTGACTGTCCCCCTCCCGCCAAAATCCAGGCCTTGTACCTATAGTGGAAAAGATTGTTTTTATTATTTATTACAAAAGTAGCAAGCTGGCAGAATCGTTAGCATGCTAGACTAAATGCTTAGCGATATTTCACCCATTGCTACATTCTGAGTTCAAATTCCACTGAGGTCAACTTTGCTTTTCATCCTCTCAGGGTTGATGAAAAAGGTATTAGTCGTATACTAGGGTTGACATAATCGACTGTCACCCTCCTCCAATTTCAGGTCTTGTGTCATTAGTAGAAAGGATTATTATTAAGGTGGTGAGCTGGTGGAAATGTTAGTAGGTCAGAGAAAGTGATCAACAGTATTTCTTCTGGCTTTTTGTGTTCTGAGTTCAAGTTCCACCATGTTTAACTTTGCCTTTCATCCTTTTGGGGTTGGTAAACTAAATACCAATTGCGCACTGGAGTGAGTGTAACTGACTAGTCCGCTCCCTCAAAAGTTTCAGACCCTGTGCCTATAATGGAAAGGATTATTTATTATTATACTCTTTTTTACTTGTTTCAGTCATTTGACTGCGGCCATGCTGAAGCACCGCCTTTAGTCGAGCAAATCGACCTCAGGACTTATTCTTTGTAAGCCTAGTACTTATTCTATCGGTCTCTTTTTGCCGAACCGCTAAGTTACTGGGACGTAAACACACCAGCATCGGTTGTCAAGCCATGTTGGGGGGACAAACACAGACACACAAACACACACATATATATATATATATACATATACATATATACAACGGGCTTCTTTCAGTTTCCGTCTACCAAATTCACTCACAAGGCTTTGGTCGGCCCGAGGCTATAGTAGAAGACACTTGCCCAAGGTGCCATGCAGTGGGACTGAACCCGGAACCCTGTGGTTGGTAAGCAAGCTACTTACCACACAGCCACTCCTGCTCCTATTATTATTATTATTATTATTATTATTATTATTATTATTATTATTATTATTATTATTATTATTTAAGGCAGTGAGCTGGCAGAATTGTTAGCATACCAGGCAAAATGCTAAGCAGTATTTCGCCCATGGCTACATTGTGAGCTTAAATTTCATTGAGGTTGACTTTGCTTTGCATCCTTTCAAGGTTGATAAATTAAGTACCAGCGAAATACTGGGGTTCATTTAATCGACTAGTCTCTTCCCCCAAAATGTCAGGCCTTGTGCCTTTAGTAGAAAGGATTATTATCATTATAAGTAGTGGTGAGTTGGCAGACTTGTTAACATGTCAGACAAAATGCTTAGTGGCGTTTCCTTCATCCTTTAAAATTTCAGGCCTTGTACCAATAGTTGAAAGCTACGTTTAAAAGGTGGTGAGCTGGCAGAAACATTAGCATGCTGGGCAAAATGCTTAACGGTATTTTGTCAGTCTTTACACTCTGAGCTCGAATTCCACCAGGGTCAACATTGCCTTTCATCCTTTCGGGATCAATAAATTAAGTACCAGTCAAGTACTGGGATCAATGTGATTGACTTTCCCCCCACCCCACAAATTTCAGCCCTTGTGCCTATAGTAAAAAGGATTATATAAATGGAGAACTGCCAAAATTGTCAGCAAACTGTACAAAATATTCATGGTATTTCTTCCATCTTCACGTTTTAAAAAGGTAACGAGCAGGCAGAACTGTTAGCATGCAGGGCAAAATGCTTAGTGGTATTTCATGTCATTACATTCTGAGTTCAAATCCTTCTTTGTCTTGGTTTGGGAGTGGGTGTTTGTGTGGGTGTAGGTGTTGGAGTCTTGAGGACCTGTTTATGATGTTGCACTTGTGATGTTTGTAATGCTGGCAGCAGTAGGACTTTATTTTTTCTTGTTTCAGGACAGAAAGCCTTTAAGTGAGTTGCAGATCCACATATGTGGCACCTTGGCTTTCTACACTCCATGAACATTGACAGATGAGTACCATCCAGGATATTGATTAGCTGGTTGATATGGTCCTGCTTGCATTGCAAGGTCAGTTCCTAACCAGTTTTGCTTAGGTAGTTTCTTGACCTCCAATATTGTGACTTCATCTTCTAAACCTGACAAGGTGGCCACCACTAACTAGGTAATGGATATTTCTGGTGGCACATTCAGCACCCTAATAACTGGGATTAAGAAAAAGTTGTCATTCTTCAAAGTGGTCATGGAATTACATCTAGCTTCTTCTGTCCCAAATCTCACCTCAATAATTCCAAATTTCTTTCCTTAGGTGATGTGGGTCTTTTGTTCCCACAAAAGGCATTTTTGTATTTCACCCTCAGGAACATTTTCCACCCACTGAGCCTTGACTCTGATACAACGATATGTTACTGAGCATCTTGCAATATTTTCTATCACATCGGATGGAGGATTTAGAGCTAGACTTCTCCCATCTCTTTTTACAATTTCTTTTTGCCAATTTTAATTCTTCTTCATCTATGTGGAGACTTTCCATATTTCCCACTGCAAATGCAACAGAAGTGGAGGTGATATTTGCATTTCTATGTTTCATTTCTTTCATATTGTTGTTACTGTTGTTGTTGTTGTTGTCACTGCTGCTGCTGTTGTTGTTGTTCTCGTTGTCGATACCGAAAGTTTTGACATTGCTTAGAGACAAAACATTATTCGTCTTGGTGATGTCATTAAGTTTAGGCCATTTGATATTCTTATTCTCAATTTTTTCTGACAAGGAGTGCGTTCCTTTGTCGAACATTATGATGGCTTCTTTATCAGTTATGTCTTAATTAATTACAGAAAATTGCAAAATATTTGCTTTTGCTGAAAGTAGTTAAAATTCAAAAATTATTGATGTGTACCCCCTACAAAACAGGGGGTGTTTCTACACAAAATACTATCTGCACAGTCCAGACAATCTCAAAAATGCAATGGTAACAATAAAAATGAAGGCCAAAAAGATTACTTTTTAAATTACAGAACATCAAATTTCCGTAACTTCACAGTATGGCAGCCATAATGTCACTTTGATGGCATGTGCTGCTCTCTCACTCAATAATTATAATAATCTTTTCTATTATAGGCACAAGGCCTGGAATTTGTGGGAAGGAGGATATTTGATCACATTGACCCCAGTACTAGACTGGAACTTATTTTATCAACCCCAAAAGGATGAAAAGTAAAGTTGACCTTGGTGGAAATTGAACTCAGAACATGAAAGAGCCAGAAAAAATGCTGTTAGGCATTCTGCTAGACTTACTTACATTTCTGCCAGCTTTCCACCTTAATAATAATAATAATAATAATAATGATGATGATGATGATGGTGATGGTGATGGTGACGATGATGATAGCAATAGCAATAGCAATAATAATAATAATAATAATAATAATAATAATCAATACCAGCAGATGACAATGTTTCCCTAAAAGAAATGGAGAAACTTTCAAAATACAAAGACCTGGAAATAGAGATAACTCGAATGTGGAATCTAAAAGCAGAAACAATTCCTATCATAGTAGGTGCTTTAGGTATAATAAAAAAATATTCAGACAAATACATAACAAAAACACCAGGACTTACAAATGTATATAACATACAGAAAATTGCACTATTGGGCACTGCACACATCCTACGCAAAACACTTTCAATACAGTAACCATAAGAGCATCACAGCAAACCACAGCACATACCCAAGGTAGTGAAGTGAAAGCACGTTATAAAAATAAAACTACTGAACAACAATAATAATAATAATAATAATAATAATAATAATAATAATAATAATAATAATAATAATAATCAATACCAGCAGATGACAACGTTTCCCTAAAAGAAATGGAGAAACTTTCAAAATACAAAGACCTGGAAATAGAGGTAACTCGAAGGTGGAATCTAAAAACAGAAACAATTCCTACTGAACAATAATAATAATAATAATAATAATAATAATAATAATAATAATAATGAAGTTTGCAGTTGTGCCCTCAATGGCTTGATTGATTAAATGAATGTTATTGTAATCCATCTAGCAATCTAAAATGCTATCACTCTAACTTTCTGTTACTAAGGTTACAAATTGATGCTTGGTTATGAAGTGCAATCAACCATGTAACAATACAAACACATGTAACCTAGCAAGTAACCATAATAAACTAGTGTATACATATCATAAACAAACAACAATGATATTTTGAAAAAAGTAAACAGAAAACTAAAAATAAAAAAACAAAACTTTAAACAAAATCATACTTTAAGTAGAATCATCACAGAACAGGATAAAAAGAAGCTGCTAGTCAGTCAGCCACATCAACCAACCAGTTTTGGTTCTCAGTCACTGCTAATTCACTTTATATCAGTAATACCATTGGGAAAGGCATGAATGTCACTCAATTTTCATTTCTTTCTCTTTTAATACCTCAAATACAAAAATGAATGCTGAAAGCCTTCTGAGTGGAATTTGTTAGACTGGAACTATGTGGAAGCCTGTTGAAGCCATAGAAAAAAAAGCAAGGATATGCAAGACCCATTCGATCTTAGGGACATGATCACTGAATGTTTCTTCTTTGTGTTAGGTCTTTAGAGTAGGTCAATTTGATAAGCCACCCTACTCCAAGTAGCACTTGAGAATGGAGTACAGCTCAACTTAATCTCGCAAAGTAATGAAACATTCATCAATTTAACAATACTCCTACTACTGGTGAGAGAGACAGTTCAACACCTGCTTTACAGGTGACATGAACCATGCACCCTTTGGTCAATACTCCAACACACCAAGTGACTTGGCCAGGTGAAGCATTTTGGTATAGAAATGCATTTAATTTTTTGCTTGTTATTTCACTCTTATTTCTCTTTTTTTTTATCATTAATTTTTGTTTTAGTTTTGATTTTTTCCATCTCCATATTAGAACAAACAAAAAGTAATCACTATTTCACTGAGTATCATCATCATCATCATCATATGTCTGCTTTCCATGCTGGCATGGGTTGGACGATTTGAGAGGGGCTGGCAAGCAGAAGACTGCACTAGGCTTTATTGTCTGTTTTAGCATTGGGTTTATAGCTAGATGCCCTTCCTGATGCCAACCACTTTACATAGTAGCCTGGGTACTTTTTACATGGCACCGGCACTGGTGAGGTCTGCTTTGACATGGGGTTTACAGCTGGATGCCCTTCCTAATGCCAACCACCTTACAGAGTGGCCTGGGTGCTTTTTATGTGGCACCAGCAAAGTCTGTTTTGGCATGGTTTTTATGGCTGAGTATGTCACAAGTATTTGACATAAGATAGCCTATTATTTAAGCCTCAAGTGAATGTCAGCAGGTGAAAGCTGCAGAGCAACAGAATTATAACCATTGCATACCAAACATTTAAATGCAAAGGCTGATGAGTTCCACGAATAAAATCAGATGTAGCATAAATGCATCTCTCCTCCACCTTCTAATTCAATATAATAATTTCTCATACCAGAGGGGAAAAAAAAAACAAGAAAAAGAGAATGAAATGTTAGAGGAGGGAATCTTTCAAATGTTCTTTTTGAAATATTCCAAAGAATGCACAAATTATAATTCTTTCTCCTTCTTTGCCAAAATACAGAAAGGACAGTATTGAGGAAACACATTAACCCACTCATGCCATATTCTAGGTTTACCTGGAATATTAGACTTGATATTCAGCCAAATTCCAGATACAATGGGAATTGGCAAACCCCATTTTAAAATCTAACCAAACTAAAAATAGAGTGGCCCAATCAAAATAAAGATAGGCTATCAGTGCGGAATTAGGTTGTTTACAAATGTCTGCTGTTGCACAATGCTATTTTAGTCATTGCTTTGAGTATTTTTTTCTAATTCTTCAACTGTGAAACTCACCATAACCAAACAGTTCCAAGCAGAAAAGATATAGGTGTAGATTGCTCATAAGTGTAGGCATGGCAGTGTGGTAAGAAGTTATCTTCCCAACCACATGGTTCTAGGTTCAGTCTCGCTATGAGGCACCTTGGGCAAGTATCTTCTACTATCGCCTTGAGCCAACCAAAAACCCTTGTGAGTGGATTTGGTAGATGGAAAGTGAAAGAAGCCCATTGTGTGTGTGGAGGGGGGGTACGTGTGTTTCTCACCCACCACTCTTTGACAACCAGTGTTGGTGTGGTGTGGTTACATCCTCACAACTTAGTGGTTTGGCAGAAGAGACTGATGGAATAAGAACCAGATTTAAAATAAAAATAAGTACTGGGGTCGATTCATTTGAGTAAAATTCTTCAAGTTGGTTCCCTAGCATGGTCACGGTCTAGTGAGTGAAACAAGTGAAAGGTAAGAGAAAGGAAACATCTAAGATTTGGTAAATCATAGAAGATTCTGATAGAGATCAATAACCAAATGTATCCCATTGATAATTTGAAGTCAGTGGAACATGAAAGATTTCAAGAAGAAAGAGATAATGTTTGTCTCAAACAAGGGAGCATGGTTCTCAATCAGCTGGTAGTAGACTTGATGCAATATTTTCAGAGGCAAACTGGCAGAATTGTTAGCATGATGGGTAAAAGACTTAGCAGCATTTCATCCGCCCTTACATTCTGAGTTCAATTTCTGCCAAGGTCAACTTTGCCTTTCATCCTTTCAGAGTCAATAAAATAAGCACCAGTTGATCACTGGGGTTAATGCAATCAACTCCCCCAAAATTTCAGGCCTTGTGTCTATTCTAGAAAGGATTATTATTAATATTATGTGAGAGAGCAGTGCATGCCATCAAAGTGACACTGGGGTAAAATATACGAAGCCCAGTATACCCATCGTGACTACCCGTCTGATAAGGGTACACCAGACACTTGCATCACAACCATATGTGCACAACATGGTGATCTCATATCAAGATAAACAGTGCATGACCTTGCAGGTGGGGCCTAGTTACAATTTTCTCCAGGTTGAGTAGCCTATTCCACTCAAAAGGTCCCTGAATAAGCATTTTTTAAGGATGTTGAATGAAACACCTATGTTTCCAAAGGTGAATTATCCAAACCACAAAGAATTCCTTTCAACACATGACTATGATGTTCCCCCACTACTTCTGCTCTTGATTAGAGATGCACGTATCATCAGCCACTAAGGGACATGCTCAACTGGTTAAGGTCAAACAACTGACAAGCAAACCTGTGGTATTGAGCAGAATATTTGCTGTAGCCCATCTTTTATACCAAGACAAAACAATGTACATGATAACACTTGCAATCAATTAAGTTATTATTTCAGTAGGACTAGTGAAACAAAAAAGGCCAAAAAAAATATATATATTCTTTGTTATTAATTTCTAATTTTTGACATAAAACCATTAGTTTTGAGGTGCAGAATGGATTGATCAATATTGTTAATTGCAGTACATGAAAATAAAGTACCAGTCAAATACTGGGATTGAAATCCCCTCTTCTCAAAACTGCTGCCCTTGTGCCTTGCTTTTAGGGCATGATTTCTCACTGCACTACTGAATGTAACCCTATATTTTGGATACACAAAATGTTTTGGTTTTGTGTTTTTAGTGTATTTTTTAAAAAATCATTGCCATCATCATTTTTTTTATATCCATTTTCCAATAATTGCATGGGTTGGACAGGTTTACCTCAGCACAGTGTCTTGCCACTTGTTTTGGTTCCCCTTCGATCTTTTTCATGGGGTTAGACCTCACCACTTCATCCTATGCCTTTCTCTTCTACAATTTTCATTCATTTGGATTGCTTGACACTTCTTCATCCAAATGTCATCTGCCAAATGCATCACATGTTCATAGCAGTGCTATCTTCTCTCTTGCATGCTACATCTGATTACTCTGATACAGTTTTTTTCTTTCTCTGAGTTCCTATTGTTCATTCACACTAACATTCTAACATTACATATTTAATAAAACATACCCATCTCTACTACTACTGCCTATATTTCACTATCATGCAATGTTATACATCATTGGGTACGCAGTTATTCTGAAAATACCTCACGGAACGACAACCGTGCCCTGCATAGTTATGGGCTGCCCTTTGGCAAGGCATAACAGCCATTCAGCCAAGCTGCCAGAAATATAGTGAAATCATGGGACGGCAGCATGGTGGATTGTGAAGAGGTAGCAGAAGAGCTCAACTGAGCAAACAGTTCTTCTTATCTTGATGCTGAGTAGAAGAATCCTAGAAGATTAATGGTGAGGATCACCAAGCTCTATTAACAGAGTAACCGCAATGCATCCATAGGAGTGGTGTCCATGGTTGTGTAATTAGCTAATGAAAGATTCACTTTGACTCAAGCTCCAAATTCAAACTCATTATAATGGAATTGGATAATGAGACAGAGTTATGGGAATTCGCGTAAGCAGAAAAAAAAAAACGATACAACTCCCACTTCATTCAGAGAAACAATCTCTTTGTTACCAACAGAAGTAATAGTTCCCTGAACTTTTCTCCCCACATCATTCTTTCTCTGGCAACTATACTTTTAAAATGCCCCCCCCCCCCACTTTTACTGTGAAAAGCAGATATAACCACTCAAAATTTCATGACCTATTAACTGCACAAATCGGTTTTATATAGCAGTCTATCTTTTGTTGAGGAATGTCATATTTGAAATAATTTTTTGTTGAGATTAGTCAAGTTTACTGAGGCAGAAAATACCAATTCTATTTCATGGTGGATATTTTACGTCATTAGTGGAATAACCACAAAATTTAATTTTGCAGTTAAAATGTTAAGTCACCTAAGTAACAGAAGATGTTGTCACCTACTCCTATGGAGGCTGAGAAGCATTTAAAATAATTAATTTCATGAGTTCCCTTGCTAATAACTACTGTTGGGTAAATGAAATCCCTTGTCTTCAGCCTACTTGTGACACCACTGTTTCTTTTGGGCATCCATGACATACCCATTGGATACACTGTAGTCACTTCCTACCAATTCTTTTCCTGTGTATCAGGTTAGGACAGTTCCCAGATAACAGTTATTCTTTCTTGCTAACTCAGACTTCTATCTTTGTTGATTTACTTTCAGGAATCTAAGCCCCACCATTTCCATGTTTGGAACTTTTCCTCTAACTCATCAATGATTTGGCTATGAGAACTAGGTCATTAATACACAGATGTTCCCATGGGCAGCCAGTCTTAAATATTGTGTTATGGCTTGGAAAAGTAAGAAAAATCGGTCAGGGATTGAGAACGAAGCTTTGATTAACATCTCTTCTATACACTAATTTTATATGATATAAATAGTATATAACATTCATTTTATATTATATAAATAGCATTTGGCATTTATTTTAAGATATAAATAGCATACAGCACTCATTTTATATGATATAAACAGCATTTAGCATTTACTTTATGATATAAATAGCATGAAGTATTCATTTTATGATATAAATAGTATGCAGTATTCATTATATATGATACCATGTGAATACTGTATAGCATAAATTTTATATGCTATCATGTAAACAGTAATTAACATTCATTTTATATGACACCAAGGATGCAAGCATGGCTGGGTAGTGAAGAATACTTCTAGGTTTGATCTTAATATACAGCAACTGAGATACATCTCACCTACAATAATCTCAGTTTTACCAATGTAGAATTTGGGAAAATTTAGAAATTTAGAATGTGGATATCATATGTTGATGTATGATCAATAAACAAGTTAAAGATTGGCTAGAAAACTGGAAAAAAAACCCAGTGCTTTTGAATAGAAATACACAGTTAGCATTTGTTCTGCCTGGGTGGCACAGAGTTTTCCTTCACTGTCAGAAATGCAGCAAACAAGTGATTAGAAACTGTTTCTGCTGTTTCTCAATATCCATCCATCTTCATAGCCCAGCACTCCTGTGGGGTCCATGGAGGAAGGGGGAGGGGGCAAATATTCCAGCTAGATCCCTAAAGTGAGACCAACCAAAGATAGGGGTACTATGCAATCATCTCACTCATGGTCTGCACTAGATTTCTTGTTGGTTGGCTCCTGTTGTAAAATGTCCTGTAATTCTTTCCTCGGTCATTCTTAACCACAAGTCTGTAGTATCTGAGTTTTTTAATCTCTCAATGCAGAGAAGTGGTTTGACTTAGAATGGTTCCTTGATCTCTGGGTTATGCACTCACCAGCAACTCTTCAGGGGAATCTCCAAATGCAATATATAAATGAATAAAATAGTTTATACAGGTACAACAACTTTCAGGATACTGATTGTCTGAAACCACTTATAATTTGTACTAATTTACAAGCACAAACTTCAAATTTCCACAACCACTAGACTAGTTTACTGGTACCTTGCATGTTAAGAGTAAAGACCCACTTCAGTCATGAATGACCATGGGATTAAACCTAGAAAGTTACCTTCTGAGGTACAAGTCCAGGCAAGGTTGTTTATGGAAGATTAGCAGTTGCCCATGCATGCCAGCCTTCCCTCTCCACACCACTGATGTTATCCAAAGGAAAGGCAAAAGCCGATACAGCTTGACACCAGTGACATCGCAACTCATTTCTACAGCTGAGCGAACTGGAGCAATGTGAAATAAAGAGTCTTGCTCAAGAACGCAACAACACACAGCCCAGTCCAAGAATCAAACTCACTACCTCATGATTGTGAGCCCAACACTCTAAACACTGAGCCATGCTTGTGTCATATTTGTTTAATTTAGAGCAGTGGTTCATAACCATTCTTTTGCCTATGAACCCCTTTGTTTCCTGTTTTATTTAACTGGACCTCCAGAGCCATTTGATTTATATATATAAAAAAAAACTGACTCTATTTTAATTGAATACTATTAGGAATTGTGTAAACAAATAAATATATTTTGTGTATTGTAGAAGTATAAACAATTTATTGCAAATAAATTTTAACGAAATCCTATATGGACTCCCAAGGGCCATAAGAACCCTAATTGATAACCACTGATTTAGAGTGTGCTGACTGACCAAGGTGACTCCTCCTGGCTTGGAAAAAACAGTCACCTGGAAAGGCTTCAAAACCAGGGGTTACAGAAAACTGATGTACTTGTATCACACATTTTATGTAGGGTTGTATAACTATCATTCTATGTGATATCATGTAAATAGTATAGAGAAAGCATGCATGAGGAAGATCGTGGTGAAGAGCTTGCCCAAGATGGAGAGGACGGTAATGCCCCTGTGGTTGCTGCAGATGAGTGTCGTCTTTCTGTTTCCAGAAGTGGGGGGGGGGATACCCTGGTCCAGTCATTTGGAAGTCACTGGTACAGACATGTCCTGTGTCTCCCACTAGATCTTCCTATCAGATCTTTAGTCTCATTCAAGCAACAGCTGTAGGCTGGAAGAGGCTTCATGGTAGGCCCCACACCAGATGGCTGGACGTGATTGGGGAAGATCTCCAGAGGTTCAGTGTCACCTTGGAGGATGCAGAGGGTTGGCATGGGACCGCCTGCAATGGAGAGTACTGGTGAACCTGGTTATCTCTATGCATGATGATGCTTCTATGGTCACTAATTTGGAATGACTCCAGCCCCATCAAGCAACAGCATGACGCCAAACCAAGCCAAATAGTATAGTGTGTTTTATGAAACAGCATGTTTACATTATAATGTTTAAGCATGTCCTGTCTTAACTTTGAGCCCTCAACTCTCTGGCAGAATTGTAGGGGTGCTGGCATGACATATGGTGTGTTTTGGGCATTTTTAAACCTGGCAAATCCCATCTCCCTTCATCTCGAACCACAGCCAATTTATTAAATAAAGGAAGAAAGGAAGGAAGAAAGAAAGAAAGAAAAAGAAAGTGTTATAACCTTACACCTCCAATATCATAATACTGTTGATATTATCGACGATAGATAATGAATACTCTGGAACAGTGTTATAACAATAGAAAATAGAAACAGTGGCAGTACTAAACACACAACGAACCAACAATCTTTTACAAACCAACAATCAATATTTCCAACACACTCAACTCAAACTGCAAACTATACCTGGACTTCGAAGACCAAACTATGAACTGCTGACTACGTCAGACTGCTATTATTTATATGTAGTAGTGCCATCTATTCTCGTCAGGGTGGGGGGGGGGGGTTGTACTCCCACCACAACAGAAAGTAAGAAAGAAAGAGAAGAAAAAAAAGAGAAAGAAATGAAGGAAGGAAGAGAAGTATGTTGTTTATCAACCCCAAAAGGATGAAAAGGAAAGTTGACTTTGGTAGGAATTGAACTCATGAGTACAGAGAACCAGTTACTGCTTAAATAATCTATCTAATGATCTTACCACTCTACCAATTGATTGCCTTGTTTAAGCACAGCCTTTTGCAATACGCAAGTTTGTTTGCACTGTGAAGGTACATACAGCTGTGCATAGTGACCATGCATACGTGCAAGACTAAGCAATTACAAGCCAATAAGGGTGTCTACATTGCTACTTGGTCTACAAGAAATAGCAGCTAAATCTCCTCAAACCACACACTACTGTCTTAAACAAGAAACTATGGGTAAAGACCCCATTCAGTCATGATTGCACCCTCTGAAGCACAAGTCCAGGCAAGGTTATTTATGGAAGACCAGCAGTCACCCATGCATACCAACCCGCCTCCCTCTCCACATCATCAATGTTATCCAAGAGAAAGGCAAAGGCCAGTACAGCTTGGCACCAGTGACATCACGACTCATTTCTACAGCTGAATGAACTGGAGTAATGTGAAATAAAGTGTCTTGCTCAAGAACACAACACACAACCAGGTCTGGGAATCGAACTCATTACCTCATGATTGTGAGCCTGATGCTCTAACCAGTGAGCCATGCACCTTCACAAACAAGAAATTACTCATTGTATGATTAATGTTTTTTATGACAATAGTGTGTGACTTGGAAGAAAATGCTGCTCTATCTAGCAAATTAAACATCCATGTGGAAGCGAGGCTCTCATGCTGCTTCAATTAATATCTGTACCTTACTTATGTATTTACACTATGTCCGGAAGAAAGACTGTAGAGTTGTGGCTGGTATGCTTTGAATCCTCTCGAGGTCTGCTTGAAGAAGAGTGACTTGAGGCTAGACAAAAACAACATAACAATAAAGCAATTACCTTGATGATTTCTTAATTTCTAAGATAAGAAATAGAATAAACTTACATATGGTTGGATTATTTATATCTTGTTTCATTTGTTCAGGGCATAATAACCAAAATTCTTCCAGGATACTAAGAACTTGGAGCCGATCTAATGAGCCAACCTAAAACATGATAAAGAAAAATGTTTGCAATTTAATGTATCTTTTATCTTTTATTTATTTCAGTCATTATACTGTGGCCATGCTGGGGCACCACCTTGAAGGATTTTGGTTAAACAAAACAACTCCAAGACTTTTTTTTAAAGCCTATTGGTCTATTTTGCAGAGCCTCTAGGCTATGAGGATGTTAACACACTAACACCAGTTGTTAAATGATGGTGGGGGGACAAACACAAACATACATATATGATGGTCTTATTTCAGTTTCTGTCTACCAGATCCACTGACAAGGCTTTGAGCGGCCTGAAGCCATAGTAGAAGACACTTACCCAAAGTGCCACACAGTTAGGAAGTAAACTCCTTCCCACACAGCCATGCCTGCATCTGTATATACACAGAAGTCTTATCATTTCCCTTTCAATAATCATTTGCATTATATAGGACTCTTCTTTGCTTTTTGTTTTTCTTTTTCCATGAATCAATAATGAAGCCATTATGCGGTCACTTGACTTGCTAGAAATAGCAACCAAATCTCCTCCAGATCCTCACAACCTACTGTCTTAAAAATAGAATATTAGTAGTAATAGTAGACATGTGGCTTAGTGGTTAGGTTCTTCAGCTCATGGTTGTAAGGTTGAGAGCTGGATTCCTGGTGACATGTTGAGTCCTTCAGCAAGACACTTTATTTCATGTTGCTCCAGTCCACTCAGCTGACAAAAATGAGTTATACTTGTAATTCAAAGGGGCCAACCTTGTCACACTCTTGTCATGCTGAATCTCCCTGAGAGCTATATTAAGGTTACATGTGTCTGTGGAGTGCTCAGTCACTTGCACATTAATTCCACAAGCAGGTCATTCCATTGATCAGACCAAGTGGAACCCTTATTATCATAACTGATGAGCCAGTTACAAAAAATCTTAACTTTTAAAAGAAAAATTTTATCTTAGGTCTTGAACCCTAGGAATCATCAGACCAGTTACCTGGTTCTTATGATGTATAAATGACCAAGATTACAACATTTCTCTTGAACAAGACACCAGAACATCACAGGGAAACTCATTTACAGTTGCATGGACTGGAGCAACATGGATTGAATTGTTTGGCTCAAGAACATAATAATACACTACCCAGTCTGGAAATCGAAACCATGATCTGAAGATCACAAGAGCAACACAAAAATAAGAAAAAAGGAGTTACATTGATAACGTAATCAGAGATACTTTGTAGGAGTAAAAAGACACAGTGGTCATGACTAGAACATAATTGATCATAGATCTATTCAATCAGGATTGACTTGCTTGCAGCTAATCAATAAAAACAATGTTTATGTTTTAAATACTTTATAACCCATCAAGTCTGAAGGACACTAAAGAAATTTTTTCTTCATAACTATGGATGTGTGGAAAGAAGTTTGCTTTCCAATCACATGGATTTGCGTTTAGTTCCACTATATGGCACCTTGGGGCAAAAGTCTTCTACAATAGCTCTAGGTTGATCAAAAGCCTTGTGAGTGGATCTCCTCCCCCTATCTAGAACTCTTTTTTACACACAGGAGCGAAGACATGTTACGATAAAATAGAGAAATTTGAAAAGACAACACAAAACCGGTTATTTCTCCAAATACAATGTTTATATACCAAAACATTTTCTAACATTTTTCTGACATAATTTAAATATATACTTTAACCATGTAACACAAGCCTTCTGTAGTTTTTTCACTCTTGTTTATCTTTTATATATATATATATATATATATATATATATATATATATATATATATATATATATATGTGTGTGTGTGTGTGTGTATGTATATATGTATGTATATATACGGGATGCAGTGAATATATTGTCAACTAAATTACGCAAATATGAATATAACACTGACATCTCATTTTAACAGATATATTAACCAAAATTACATAAAAATATGTTGAAATACTAAAGAGTAGATCTCTTCAATAAAATCGCCATTGGCTTCAACCACAGCCTCTAGACGACTTCGGAATCTCCCGCAACTCTTCTGGACAGTCTTCTTGTTTAAGTTGGTGAATGCTGCTATTATCTTGCCTTCAGTTCATCTTTGGTGCTACAAGGAGTTTTGTTGGTCTCTTGTTCAACTGTATCCCACACATAATAATCAAAAGGGGTGCAGTCTGGGGAGCTAGGTGGCCAGATGTTAGGGTGTCAACCTTTTCCACACAGCTGTCCTCATCCATTCGCAACACATGACCATACCAGTGCAGTCGTCTCTCTTACATATATATATATATATATATCTTAGCCTGCAGTAGTATGTGCTTAAATGATTTCCATTGAGGGGGAAACAACATAAATCACCCCAACGACCTTATCATTTATCTTTTACTTGTTTCAGTCATTGAACTGTGGCCATACTGGGGCACTGCCTTGAAGGGTTTAGTCAAATTTTACTTATCTTTTCAAAGTTTGGCACATATTCTATTGGTCTTTATGCCAAACTGCTAAGTTACAGGGTTATAAGCAGATGAACACTGGCTGTCAAGTGGTGGCAGGGGACAAACACAAAGACACACACATACACAAATACACACACACACACACACACACACACACACACACACACACACACACATATATATATATATATATATATATATATATATATATATATATTTGTGTATTTATGTTGTTTCCCCCTCAATGGAAAACATTTAAGCACATACTACTGCAGGCTAATATATCCACTGATAAATTATGCATATGCTGCCTTTTGAAAACTCTGTAAAATACCAGAATATCAATGTTATCCCCAGCTACTAATACATTTTGCAATGTATTTCTATCTCTGTGTGTTTGCCCTGACCAGCACACACATCAAAGACAATTAGCTGCTATGTGCATATTTTGTGGAAACACTAACAGCTGAATACTGAGAAGAAATGTATGTAACATATCCATGCATAAATTGTACATAGTTTTGTGTGTGGTGTATATTACACTGTGTAACGAAATTTTTTTTTTTTTATCTTTGGTCTGTGTGATTTCCTACTTGCTTCTATCTAGAAATTAAAGGAAATTTTGTGACTTGGACATCAATGTTTTGAAACTAACCTATGTTCCATTACATTTCAGACTGATTCAGTGCTGAGTTGCTGAAGCAGAAATAACGTTATAGCAAATATTCTGTTCAGTATCACCGATATTTGCTTGTCAGTTGCTTGACCTTAAGCACTTGAGCATGTCTATTAATAGCTGACAATATGTGTGCATCTCTGATCATGAGTAGTAGTGGTGGGGAAGCATCGTTGCCATGTGTTGAGAGGAATTGTTTGAGGTTTGAATAAATGAAACAGAAGTAAAATTTGAAGGAAATATTAGCCATTTTTCATACTTTCTAGGAGTAAGCAAATAGGAAATAACAGTTGCTACCCAAGGACAAAAATCGTGTTACACAGTGTTACCATCATCATCATCATAATTAGTTGAAGGGAAAGAGAAGAGAAAGGAAAAGAGGATAAGGTGAGGAGTGAGACAGAAAGAGGGAAAGAAAAGCATCCATGACAAGAAGTAGAGGGAACGTAATATTTATTACATGGTTTAAAATGTTATTTGAAGGCAGAGGAGGAGTGTTAAAAATATAATTTTAGCAGAGGGGTGATGTTCTGATGGTGAGGTTGAAGAGAGGCAGAGGGGGAAGAGGAGGAAGGAGAAGAGAGAGAGGAGAGAAAGAGAGAAGAGGGAGAGAGAGGAGGGAGAGAGAAAAGGGGAGAAAGATGATGATGATGTTGGTGGTGGAGGTGATTGAACAGTGAAAAGTGTATATTTTATTTAATTGAACTAAGTTTTTTATATTACATATCACTTAACGTATGCACATAAGTGCATTTCCGTTAAATATTCATGCTTATTTATGTGGCAGATATATGCAATTTAAATAAAGGTTGTATCATATGTACAGAATATTTTTTTTATGGGAAAAATGGAAAAATAAGAGTGAATATTCATTTTCTGAGTTCTGTGTATTAAGTCTATAAAATTGTGCATAACGTATATAAAGTGTATATATAAAATGAATTAAGTAATCACCGTATTCCAATTTCTTTCACTATTCAACGAGTAACAGATGAGTGACTACTTTCCATACAGGCACAACACAAGGCTATGATTTCAAGTTTTTTGGATAAAGTTTTCAGAAATAACTCAATAGGTTTATCATTAATTCCGTGAAATATTCACGGGTCCTGCTAATAAACATAATAATGATGATAATCTTTGTCTACTAGTTTCCAGCAAAAACCCAAGTTCTACATCATGAAATATTATCAAAATCAAAATGTATATCTGAACAAAGAGCTCCATCTTAGCAATATCTTCATCTATTGGTTGGGAACTTTGTAAGATTACTAGATCTATTAAGAAGGAAAGAATCATTATAAACTCTCTTCTTATAGATATTAATTCCAGAACGTTGCTGGCCAGTTTTGTAGATCTATTTGTAAGCTTCTTTTGTTATTGCTGAGTAATGTATTCCATTATTTATTATCTTTTCTTTGTGTGGGACAGACTACATTTTAAGGCAAATATCTGGAATCTACTTAATATCTAAATATATTCCATACATAATCATCATATTGGTTTCAAATTTTGGCACAAAACCAGCAAGTTTAGGGAAGGAGTAAATCGATTACATCAATCCCAGTGCTCAACTGGTTCTTATTTTATTGACCCCAAAAGGATGCAAGGCAAAGTCGACCTTTGCAGGATTTGAACTCAGAACATAGACAAAATGTTATGTGTTTTGTCCAGCATGCTAACGATTCTGCCAGTTCGCTGCCTTAATCATAATCATCATTCTCATGGTCTCATTCATCCTACCATAAATGATGAATCCATCTATTGCCCTATAGCCCATCATTGGTAATCCATCCATCATTTCCTATATCAACCCTTCGATCTGATCCAATTTTTAACCCTTTTACATTCACACCAGCCATATCTGGCCCAAATATTCTACCTGTTTTATGTTCAAGCCAGCCAGATCTGGCCTCCCACAACTATCCTATAATGCCTTTCAAAGAATAAAACAATCCTACCATTGAATCCTCAAAGCTACAAAACAAAGCATGATTAATCAAAATAATGTGAATGAAAAAGATAAAGACCCCTTTGGTCATGAATGACCATAGGATTGCACCTAGAAAGTTCCCCTCCAAAGCACAAGTCCAGGCAAGGTTGTTTATGGAAGACCAGCAGTTACCCATGCATACCAGCTTCCCTTCTCCATGCCACCTATGTTATCCAAGGGAAAGGCATTGGCTGATACAGCTTGGCACCAGTAATGTTGTAACTAATTTCTACAGCTGAGTGAACAGCAGCAATGTGAAATAGAGTGTCTTGCTCAAGAACACAACACAGCCCAGTCTGGGAATTGAACTCACTACTGCATGATTGTGAGCCATGCACCTTCACATGTGAATAAAGAAGCATTACATTTGACAGAGCAATGTGAATGCTAAAGGATTAAAATTGTTGCCAACCTCTCCTCCCCCATCTTCTACTTCCCCATACACTCCTGAAACAGACCCACCCACCTACTGTCCCAACACACTTCTGCTTATCTCTTACCTTGAGGAGCAGCCTGGACCTGCAGTTCCAACTGATCCTTCTCACCTTCTCTCCTAAAGGTGAGTAACAATGTAGTTCCTCTACAAGAACCAACTTGCACCTCCCTACCTCCTTCCTTTCTTTTATACTTTAACCTCTTGTCATCGTCATCATTTAATGTCTGCTTTCCATGCTGGCATGGGTTTCATGGTTTGACAAGGAGCTGTCCTGACTCCAGCGGTCTGTTGAGACATGATTTCTATGGCTGGATGCCCTTCCTAATGTCAACCACTTAACAGAGAGTGCTGGGGGCTTTTCACATGCCACAGGCACAGATGCATTTATGCAGCACTGGCATGTGTGCATTTTAAGTGGCACCAACACCTGAAAGGACAACCCTGTATGTGTGGAAGACAGCGATTTTACTTAGCTTGATATTGTCTTATCAAATACATCAAATTTCCACATCTCCTGGCCCCTGTCATTTCATCAGTGAGACCCAGCATCTGAAGATCCTTCCTTATAAAAATGTTGCTCCCCACCAAAGCTGGATTTTGTAGTCTTGCAAAACTGCAAGGTGACCTCTCTAGTGCCAATGACACCAATAATATGCAAAAGGCACCAAGTACATGTTGTAAAGTGGTTGGCACTGGGCATCTGGTTGTAGGATCCATGTCAAAGCAGACAATGGAGGAACACAATGCAGTCCTTGAACTCATCAAATCCTGTCAAACTGTCCAACTTATGCCAGCATGGAACATGGACATTAAATGATGATGATAGTGGTGGTAGTGGTGGTACTTACCATGCTGTCATCGCAGATCATGAATAAATCTAGCAAAACTTTCCTCTCTTGTTTATCATTTATTAAATTCTGGTTTGCTTCTGCACTCTTGTTCAGATGTTCCAGCAATGCATCAAATGTTATGGGGCAATTGTCCAGGTAGCCCAGCAAAAACTGAAAGAATGGAATGGAAAAGAGAATGAAATAGTGTCCGTAATCAGCCATTCCAAGAAATTATCTACAAAAGAAAGAGAGTAAGTTCTAAGAACTTACTTTCTCTCTCCCTCTCCCTCTCCCTCCCTCCCTCTCTCTCTCCCTCTCCCTCCCTCCCTCTCTCTCTCTCTCTCTCTCGGGTGTTGCCTTCATCAGGCAACATATCAGAAGCAGAAGTCATCATGATGAGAAACCAACAAAAAATCTGTCCATCTCCTCTTTAATAATACAGTTAACCTTCTGAACACCAACCCACTTGCCCCTGGTTCATGATACAAACCTTTGTGTTTCAAATATTCAAAAATTTGAATTTTCCATCATGTCATAATTTCATATAAAAACCTTTCAAGTCCCATATGCCAGCTTAATTTAGTTATTGTACAAAATCTGTCGCAAAAACAGAACAGTCCTCAGAGGAATAATAACAAAAAAAAAAATAAGAGACAATGACAAACTCAAAAAAAGTATCACCAATTTGCAACAGTTAATAGAACAATTTTGAAACAAAGTTGATGGCTTTATCTGGGAGCTTGAACGGTTAGCTGTACTTGGAAGCCATCATAATATCAGATGGGAAAAATATCGAAGAAGTGAAATCAAGGACTGCCCAGACCAAAGCTGCTTTTGGCAAGATCACATATTTATTGACAAGACAAAAAGCTATTAAGAAGAGAGAAGAGTCCTAAGGGAATACATTGACACCCTATTTTTTGACTTGGAACATCGACAAACAAGGACAAAAGCTCATCAATATTGCAATGATGTGGTTCCATAGATGAATAATGAAGATGTCAGAGAGAGAAAGAGAAAGACAGACTTCTCTGTCAAATGTAATGCTTATATATTGACATACATTATCTTGTAGTTTTTCGATTTTAATGATGAGATCGTTTATATTTAGAATGACATTGTATGATAGGTGTGAGAGGCCAGATCTGGGCAGTTTGAACATAAAGCATGCAGAATACTTGGGCTGGATATGGCTGGTTTAAATGCTAAAGGGCTAAAAAAAGAAGAAATGATCAGAAACCTTAACAACACTAAAGAGACAACAGGCTCAGTTAATTAGACATGAAATAAGAAGACAAAGCCATGAATACACAATGATAAAAGGGAAACTGAAAGAAAGAAGAAGTGAAGGAAGAGAAAGAGAGAAGATATTTGGGCGCCTTACCAGTTACTGGGTTGGTCTTTCCAGCTAAAGAAAGACCAACCCAGTAAGTTACTAAATTGTGTGCAGAACAAGCATGAGTGGAGGTCTATGATTGCCAACACTTATAGGCCTTGCACATTAAGAAGTTTAAACTCCCCAGTACACCAATCTTTGATTATTTTCCAAATTAACTGAAACATATAGACAGTGTATCTCATTAGAAAGACAATCACAAAGAGGGTGTGTGACCTAGTGAATAGGATGTTGCACTCATGATTGTAAGATAGTGTTTTCAATTCTTGGACTGGGTGGTGCATTGGGTTCTTGAGCAAAACACTTCATCTCATGTTGCTCTGCAGTCACTTCAACACCTGATGTGTGGTGCACCTGTTCAGGCAATGTTGATTTGATGGAAGGTGTGAGTTAATGTGCAGTACATACAAATCATATGTACAGCTGGTTCAACAAGAAATTGCAGAGCAAGAATTTCTCAGACTACGAAAGACTACCATCATCAGCACTATTGCAAAAGAGCAACAACAACAAACATATCAGAGACAAAACTCAGAGAAAGTATCACCAATTTGCAACAGTTGAATAATTTTGAAACAAAGTTGATGGCTTTATTTGGAAGCTTGAATTGTTAGCTGTACTTGGGAGCCATCATTATATCAGAGGGGAAAAATATTAAAGAAGTTAAATCAAGGACTGGCAAGACCAAAGCTGTTTTTGGCAAGAAATTGCAGAACCTTCTTTCTCAGACTATGAGAGAATATCATTATCATCACAATCACAAAAGAGCAACAACAAAAATATCAGAGACAATGACAAACTCAAAGAAAATATCACCAATTTACAACAATTAATCACAAAAGAGTTGATGACTATCTTTAAGGATGTCATCTCAAAAGACCAGACTACACATGAGGGAACAGGCAGTATATCCAGGACAGGGAACATCAAAAAATGAAATGTAATGTTTCATATTAAGCTGTCCTAAAGTAAGTATGACTGAAAGAGCCCCTTTAACATAAGAATGGGCCTTTGAAGGCTATTGGGTCATCTGAGAGGTTATGAAACTCTAAATAACTTTAGAATTTAAACGACCTTCAAGAAGACCAAATACCCCTCTAATGCAGAACACTTAGTAGAGAGTGGTCCAAATCTGCATGAATGTTTACCAGAAACGTTTTGATTTAGCATCTCATGGTTAGTTTCATCATCGTTATTATTATCATTTAACATCTGATTTCTAGGTTGGACAGTTTGACAAGTTCTAACAAACTACAGAGCTGCATCAGCTTTGGCATAAAATCTACAGCTCGAAGCCTTTTCTAATGCCAGTGTAGTAACGCTGTGCGCATGCGTAGTCTCATGCATGCATGGAATTCAACAACCAAGCTTTCCTGCTTCATTCTGTCTCTTTCTTGCTGGCCAGCGATTGAGCAAGGACGTGTTTAGCTGTCTCTCTCCATCTTTCGAACTTACGCTAGACAGCTCACTTACATCTACATACCAACGTCCCAACAACCATGCTCACACACACAGAAGACGTCTCAACAAACAAGAGCTAAAGATGTATATATTTCACCTTGAATAAATGTTGTTAGTGTTGATAGTCTGGAGTTCAGCGTTCCGTTATATTCTTAATTTTATATAGGAAAGATGTATAACCCACTTTCCACTAAACCAGTCTATAAAATAAGTCTAAAGAGTTTGAGAGAATGGCCTTCAAATAAAATAAAGCATTATGGACAATAGTGAGGAGGAATACAACATAGTAAATAATGGTATACTACAATAAGGGTGCTACAGTATAAAATGACATAATGTGGAATAGTAGGGTATAAGATTAGTCCAGGGTAAGTCCTGCCACAGGTTGGTGTTGATGAATTATGTAGCAGAGGTTTAATCAATGTGTTCACACAATGCACTTTGGGAGACTACCAAAACACTCTTGCTGACTACTACCAACCACTACTCTTTATAAGAGTTCAACTAGTCCATTCTTCCAATCTGCCAGGGGTGTCAATGACTCTTGCCACAACATATCCTCCTTTGAGACTGACTTCTGTTGGAAGTTAATATTATTATTTTTGTTCATTTTTACATCATCATTTTTATATCCTCGTTGCCAGATGTTTAACATAATTGTTACCCAACTCTTAGGTAGTATTGCTAATCTTTTTTCTTATCTGTTTCAGGTATATATATATATATATATATATATATATATATACATATATATATATATGCGTAAATATAGAACGATAAATGAGTGCTCAACACCACATTGGTGAATAAATGATTTCTTTATTTGTGAATTAAGGCTACCATTGGTTTGGAATAAACAACCCCCAGATAGAATGGAATATTATTGCTAAAGTCAAAAAATACAGAGGACAGGGCATCAAATGTGAACTCTGCATTATTGAAAAATTAAATATTATTCAATCAACAGACAACATCTTAAACATTAGGGATGAAACCATCTCTCCCTGCATACATAAACAATATTTTACACTCAAATACTTTAAAGAAGACCCCCTATAAACGAGGGTAACTACAAACAAGGACAATCCTACCAGGATACATACATAGCCCCTCCATATATATGAACATACATAGCACACAAACTTCACACAACAAAGAAGAAATGTCACAAACTCCACATAAAGAAGAAATAAGTCTCAGCATACAAGTACAAAACATCATGCCCAGAACAAGATCAAACAAATAATGTAAAAAAATAAGAAATTTACTGAAAAGACAAATCCAAGGGAGACAAACTCCAAAAAATGGATTTGTTGTCTGTGGACTCGTGAGCGTTCCATTAATTCATTCCCCACAATTCAAGCATTTAATGCATCATCATCATCATTTAACATCTGTTTTTCATGCTGGCATGGGTTAGATGGTGTAACTGAGGACTGGCAAGCCAGGAGGCTGCACTGGGCTCCAATCTGATCTAGCACTGTTTCTACAGCTGGATGCCCTTCCTAACGCCAACCACTCTGAAAGTGTTGTGGGGGGTTTTTTACATGCCACCGGCATAGGAGCCAGTCAGGGAGCATTGGCATCACCCACGTTTGGATGGTGCTTTTTACATGCTACTGGCACAGGAGCCAGTCGGGGCGAGGGTGGCTGGCATCGACCATGTTCAGATGGTGCAGTAGATCAAATTCCTGTTTCTGCAGTTCATATCTGCACCTGCGAAAATCTGTCCCTGTTTTGTTCTAATGGATCTACCCGTATGCATGTTTTGACACGTTCCACATCTGTTATCATTACACTTGGATACTGTCAATGTTTTATCCTGTTTGTTCATAGTTGAATTTTGCCTTTGTTAATAGTTTCTTTAGGTTATGTGGTTGCCTTTTGCTTAAGATAAGTGTTTGATTAGTTATGTTTTTTTTGTTTTTTTTTTCGCTTTGTTTTATGAATGGCAAATTTGTTTTGATGATGTTAAAAATGTTTTGGTGATGCGGATTGTGTGTTACTAGAAATGTTATTGTGTTCCTTTGATGGGTTCGTCTTTTTCGTGTTGTTCTAAGTTGTTCTATAGGTATTTCTTTTGCTCGTTGTATGCTATTTCCTATAAGTAGGAGAGAGTAATTTTGCTTGAGCACAAATCCTTTGAGTTCTATAAGTCGTGTGTCTGTGGTATTTGGATCATCGACTGTAGTACAAATTTTCTTGGCTAGACACTAAGGCAGTAAGGAATGTTGTGTTTTGTGTGTGTTTTAGGTGGAATGATTCGAAATTTAGGTAGTAGTGTGTATCTGTGCTTTTGAAATAAATATCAGTTGTGATTGTGGTGTTGTTTTTAATTACCATTATGTCAAGAAATGGTAATTGTGTTTTGCTCATTTCTCTTGCAAATTTGAGACTAAGGCGTAGATTATTGAGGAGGGTGCTGAATTCTTCCAGATTTTCTAGGGAGTTGGTTCAAATTAGAAAACAATCATTGGGGTTTTAGCTTTATTCAACTGATATATTATTCTATTCACAATCACACAAATTTGAATATATATATATATATATATATATATATATATTGGTGTTAGAAAGGGCATTCCTGGATGCCCTTCCTAATGCCAGGGCATCGAGCCATAGAAACCATGCCAAATCAGACTGGAGTCTGGTGCATCCCACACCCCCAGTTTGTCAAGTCTGGTCACACTGTCCAACCTATACCAGCATGATGATAATGATGATGATGATGAGAGACAGGGAGACAGAACAGACGGAGAGTTAAGTAAGTCATGAAAAGGGGAAAAAATATCCAGATCAATTTTTTTTTTAAATATCAATAAAGTTTAGACGTACCTCTGAGAAAGTATCTGCATCAAATGTCTTGTCTTCTTTGACTGTTTTCATATCTCTTAACAATGATTCATATTCATCTTGAGGCTCAGATATCATCTCGTCAAGGGTATTTAAGGCTTTCATAACCTTAAACATAAAATTTATACAAGTTTGTTTGTTGGATTATGTAACTTCTTTTATATGAAGTAATATATGTATATAATAATAAGCAGTTACAAATATACAAATACCCTCACTCATTACACTGTATGACACAATTTTTGGCCTTGGGTAGAAAGTGCTATTTCCTATTTGCTTACTCCTAGAAAGTATGAAAAATGGCTAATATTTCCTTCAAACTTTGCTTTTCTTACATCTCTTCAAACTTCAAACAATCCCTCTCAACACATGGCTATGATGCTCCCCCACTACTCCTGCTCATCATCAAAGATGCACTCATATTGTCTAAAATGTGATGTAAAATAGGTTAGTTTTAAAACATTGATGTCCAGGTCACAAAAGCAAAGTTTGAAGAGAATAGTAGTCATTTCCGTAGACAGAAGCAATTAGGAAATAACACTTATTGATCAAAGACAAATAAAAAATAAAATCTTTGTTACACAGTGTTATTACAACCATTTCTTTCATGCTTGTAATGGCTAGTTGGTTAATGGAAGCAGTGTTTCACAGCTGGATGCCTATACTGCTACTAATTTTTACCTTTAACTGTTTTACAAATAAGAGATTTCTCATTCCATGCCTTCGAAAACACAGAGCCAAAAGATGATTTGTTGATTGGAAAATGACAACAATCTCCACAGCTTGTGTAGCTTCATGCTTTTACATGTGAAACAAACAGGATGTAAATATTCACACCCACGTGCGGGAAGTGGGGGTAGTCTGCATACAGTTTCCACCCACAAATCACTCACAAAGAATTGGCTGGTCCAGCACTACAATAAAAGATACTTGCCTTGTCCAAGGGTCTGCAGTAAGACTGAGCCAAAATGACTAATCCCTAAATCATACCTTCACCTACTATAGGTATGCCAGTGAAAGCAAGTGACTAAGTGGTTAGGGGATTCGGCTCAAGATCATAAGGTCATTAGTTCAACACATGGTGTCACATTGTGTCCTTGAGCAAGACACTTTATTTTACATTGCTCCAGTCCACCCAGCATGAGTTGTACCTGTAATTCAAAGGGCCAGCCTTGTCACATTCAGTGTCACCCTGAATCTCTCTGAGAACTACATTAAGGGTACATGGGTCTGTGGAGTGTTCAGCCATTTTCATGTTAATTTCACAAGCAGGTTGTTTTGTTGATCAGATCAACTGGAACCGTTGTCATCATAACCAACAGAGTGCTGGTTAGTAAAAGATATATCTCTATTCTCTCTTATCTTCACCTTATACATAGAAGCTATGCCGCCATCGCCATCATATTTCTCTTTTTCCCAGCTGGGGAAATTATGTATCTGCTTTTAAGCAAGATACTTGTTCCCTTCTCTCTATCATACTTTTATCTCTCTCAATACTATGCCCCCTCTTGGTTGAGAGATCTTGCCTTGTGAGTTACTTGGTGGTTGCACTAGGGCCAGTGCTACAAAGAAAGTACCCAGTGCACTCTATAGTGGCTGGCATTGGGAAGGACATCTAGCAGCAGAAATCATGTAAAAGCAAACAATGGACCTCAGCATCATTCTCAAAGTTCCTGTTGGACCATCCAACCCATGCCAGCATGAAAAATGGATGCTAAG
Source organism: Octopus bimaculoides (assembly GCF_046866305.1). Lineage (NCBI taxonomy): Eukaryota > Metazoa > Mollusca > Cephalopoda > Octopoda > Octopodidae > Octopus > Octopus bimaculoides. Next base: position 15,582,399 of record NC_142951.1, on the reverse strand, counting down.
TGATAATGACTATCTTCATTCTTTTTTTTTAAATCTTTTTACTTGTTTCACTCATCAGACTGTGGCCATGCAGGGGCACTGTCTTGAAGAATTTTTAGTCAAATGAATCAACCTCAGTACTATATTTTTTAATGAAGTCTGGTACTCATTCTATCAGTCTCTTTTTGCCAAACTGCTAGGTTATGGGGACAAACACAGACACAAAAAATAGACAGACACACACATATATATACACACATATGCATATATATACACCCACACACACAACAGGCAAGCTTTTTTCAGTTTCTGTCTACCAAATCCACTCACAAGGCTTTGGCCAGCCCGAGCCTATAGCAGAAGACACTTGCACAAGGTGCCATGCAATGGGACTGAACCCGGAACAATGTGGTTGGGAAGCAAGCTTCTTACCACACAGCCATACCTGCACCTATGTACACTTTCAGCTATGGTTCAATTGTGTGTCCTCAGAATTACATGAACTTAAAGATTAAAATCTTGCGAACACTTTGACAAGCATCTTCTATTAAAGCTCAGGTTGAAAAATAACCTTTGCAAGTTTAATTTGCAAGTATCATCACTATCAACATCTTACAATGATTTTGCCATGAGTTATTCAGGTCTTTTCTAGCACAGCATCTTAACTCTTTGCCTGTCCTGTGTAATCACATGATACACAGGACATATTTCCCAGGCAAGTGAAGGTGCATGGCTTAGTGGTTAGGGTGTTCGGTTTTATGATCATAAAGTCACGAATTTGATTTTCAGTGGTGCACTGTGTCCTTCAGCAAAACACTTTATTTCATGTTGCTCCAGTCCACACAGCTGACAAAAGAGAGTAGTACCTGTAATTCAAAGGGCCAGACTTGTCACTTTCTGTGTCATGTTGAATCTCTCTGGGAACTATGTTAAGGGTACGTGTGTCTGTGGAGTGCTCAGCCACTTGTATGCTAATTTCATGAGCAGGCTGTTCCATTGATCCAATCAACTGGAACCCTCGTTGTCATTACTGGCAGAGTGCTAGTTTTTATTTCCTGGGCATCCATGCATCATATCTGATACACATTCCCAATTTTCTTCAATCACCTGAATAATGACTTATGAAAGTAAAGCTTTATGTTATTCAGCACATATGAAACAAGGGATGTCACACAACATTGGCAGGATGTGTATAAATTAGCTATTTGCATCAGAAACAGCCTTTGTAATGAATATCAATTTACACATTGTGCCAGTGTCATGTAAAGAGCACTCGTGCCAGTACCACAGAGAATCACTCATGCTGGTGGCATGGTAATAGCACCCAACACACACTGTAAAATGGTTGGAAGGGGATCCAACCATAGAAATCAAGGCAAATAAGTTTGGAGTCTGGTCAAAGCGTCCAACCCATGGCAGCATGGAATGCAGACATTAAAAGATGATGATGATGTATTGATTGAACTTAGATATGTTGTTTTAAATGCCCTCAGCTGTGGTAATCATCCTGAGTAATTATCTTGTATAGAGGGTGAGTGCTAAAAGCACAAATTATATCAGTAGAGGAAATTTCGTCTGCACCAACAGTTGGGACTGTTGTATCATGTGAGTTCAGCGTAGTTTGTGCTTCCTCAGCACCAGGTACCCTAGCACTGAATGTCAGACTGAAATTCTGTCAAACTGATATAGTTTAACACTGACTAAACAATCAGTTATGACACATTTTAGCAAATGTTATATTAGTTTAATAGAATTTCCATTTGGCATTCGGTGCTAGGGTGTTTGTATCTGAGAAAGCACAAATTGCGGTAAAATCATGCAATATGACAGTCCGGTCAGCCATTACCGAAGAAAGTTCATCTGCTGATATAATCATTGCTTTTTAGCACACATCTACTCAAGATTATTTCTCAGGGCAATTACAGGAGCTTATAACATTTAAAACAATACATCCAGATTAACTTGGATGTGTAAATATATATATATATATATATATATATATTAAATTCAAATTACGATGAACGTAAACAAACAAACGAAGTTTGCTTTTAGAAGCATTGAGGTGTCTTAGAAAGTTACAGAAGTGATTTTAAATTCTCAAACGCAGGATAATGCTACCCCTATTTTGCAGAAAAAAGTGTAGGCGGCCAGCTATGAGACTCGAACTCACACCATATATATATATATACATATGCACACGCACACACACAAGCAAAGTTTAGTTCAAGCCTCTTCAATGGAGTTTTGACTCCATGTCTTGAATTTCTTCTCCAAATCTTCCACAGATTTTGCTTTAAAGATCAACAAGATCAGTTTACAGTGTTCCTGTGGAGCCAGTCTTAAACACTTTTATTATGGTTTGGAAGACTATAATAAACAGAAGACAGTCAAGCACTGTGCTTTGATGGATATCTAACTGCAAGCTACATACTACTACTACTACTACTATATTACTACATCATCATTTTTATGCTTTTCTTTTCAATATTTGCATAGGTTTGGATTGGTCTTCTCTGTCACAGTGTCTTACCATTTGTCAACTCTTCAAGAGATTCAAAGTCTTGAAATCAGTTTTCATCATTTCCTCCTATATCATCCCCAGTTTCCCTCTTCTGTAGCTTCCTTTCCACTTAGATTACTAAAAACTTCTTGACCCAACAATCCAATCCCATACACACCATATACACATACTAGCATCAGGGCCAATTTTAAGCCAATTAGGCAGATTTGTTCAAACTGGGCCCCACACCAAGAGAGGGCCCCATGCACATGCTCAAGTGCTGGACTCTATGACAAATTTTTTAATATATCATTGTGGCTAATGGTGGAGCCTCAAGCCCTCAAAACTTTTTAGCTGAGACTGGCATACTACACAAAGAATAAAACATCAATCTTCAGTTTTTATAGAGTAGAGGGCGCCACTGACAATTCTCTAATTGGGCCCCACACTTCCTAGTGTCAGTCCTGACTAGTAGTCTTCTCTCTGTACATAATCTTTTCTTCTTATACCCAGTTTTTCCTCTTAGTTCATCTGTTCTCCCTCATTCATGCATACTGACATCACCTGTTCAGCAGAGCGTACTCTCTTCATTTATTTCCAGCCATCACACATTGTCTGCATTCAATGTCCATATTTACTGCTACATAACATATCATTTCACACATACACATCACACAATCTCCCTTTTACTTGAAAAGAGAATCCCCTTGTTGCTAGCAAAAGCAATAGCTCTCTCTAAACTAGCCACTTCCCCAATCATATTCTGATCAATAAACTTTCAGAACACTCACTTCTCTTATTAATTAGGTCATGTGAATAAGAGATGATATCAGCTACTTCAAGAGAGCCTTCTGAGAATTTGAGAAAATTTATTTCATGGATACTTCAACTACTAACTACTCCCATGCAACAACTGTACATAAAGTGTTTCTTTTTAGTTAGCCTGACTGTGACCACACTGCATCTCTTGTCTGCCATTATTAGAATCTGATTCACAGTACAGAGTGCCAATAAATTCCTTCACTGCATAATGAAATATAGGTATGTGGGTATTTTGAAAATACCTCATGGAGTGATGGCTGTGTCCTGCAGTCATGGGCTGCCCTTTGGCAAAGCATAGAACCCATTCAGCCAACCTATAAGGAATACAGTGAAGTCATGGGACTGCAACATAGTGGATTATGAAGAGGTAGGGGAAGAACTCAACTGAGCCAATGGTGCTTCTTACATTGATGCTGAGTGGAGAAACCCTAGAAGATCAACAGACAGGATCACCAAACTCTATCAAGAGAGTAACTGCAATGCATCCATAGAGGTGGCGTCCATGGTTGTGTAATCAGCTGATGAAAGATTCACTTTGACTTGATCTCCCAATTCAAATTCATTATAATGGAATTGGATGGTGACAGAGTCATGGGAATCCATAAAAGCAACAAAAAAAAAAGAATTAATGAAGCATGGACCCACTCCTTGATGGCAACAAAGTCCCGATTCACTTCCTGTTAAGGAAAAAATTTCTGTCTCTGTAAAGTTTACTTTGAAGTCTCTTGACTCTAAATTCTACATCCACAATAAGAATTTCTTTTCTAATTCTTCAAGAAATTCAACCTGGATAACAAGATTATTGACATACAAGAGTTCTCATGAAAATCTGGCTTTATACTCTGCTGTTTTGGCCTAGAGAACTAGAGAACTATTCTAAATGAATAGGGGCTTATTCAAGGTTACTACCCTCCAACACAAGAGAACTGTAATGCTTCAGGCATGGCTGTGTGGTAAGTAGTTTGCTTCCCAGCAATATATTTCCAGGTTCAATCCCTGTATGGCACCATGGACAAGTGTCTTCTACTATGGCCTCTGGGTCTTGTGAGTGGATTTGGTAGATGGGAACTGAAATGAGCCCATCGTGTGTGTGTGTGTGCGTCCTTTGCTAATGTATATCTGTAGAGAGTGTAAACATCAAGACAAACTTAAACTCCTCACACAAATTCTTTTTTGCAGCCAGTTGCAAACACTCGCTTATCACTCTTGTCATTAGAAAGATAACAAACTTATGATTGCCCTAACTGGAAACCTGTAATTATGGATGAATGCCATTGATTACAAATTGTAAAATAATAGAGAAAATGATTGCTAATTGGGTTAAGCCTTTTTGATTTTACTCAGACAGGAGCTACGGACAAGGAATAATTTGCTTGTCTTTTGATGTGAAAACACATACAAATGAATGCACACACACACACACACACACACACACACATGCACATGCACATGCACACACAATACACAGGGTGTCCAAAAATTAAGGCAATCAACTTGTTTTCAATTTTGCCAAAGTAAAATATTGTTATATTTTGAGTCTGAGCATTGCAGTGCAATGGTAAAGGAAACACAATTATGACACTACCACATTTATTCGATATGACCACCTCTGTTTCGAATCACAGCCTTAAGTTTAGGTGTGAATGATTCCCACATGGCATACAGGTGCAGTTTTGCTTTCAAAGCATCAAGCAAAGCATGAGGTGTACTCAAGACCCTCATCTCCAAAATGAACAAGGTTAAAAATCCAACAGGTTGAGATCAAAATTTCTTCAAGGCCATACATCCTTGCCTATGAATGAAACAATGATTTTCTGAATCCAGTGGTGTGTCTGTTTGGAACTGTGGGATGGTGCCAAGTCCTGTTGGGGGCTCCAAGGTGCACCTTGAAAGTGCTCATTTGCCCATGGAAGCAGTTCAGTTTCCAGAATGTTGCTAATGTATCACTGGGTGTTAATTTTAACACCCAAGGGTACAAAAATGAAGGGAGACCTTCCAGTGACTGTCACACCTGCCCAAACTATAACTGACTGGATTTGGAATTGGAATCGATTTACAAGTCTACCCCCTCAATAGAGCCAGATACACTCCAAAGTCAGTCATTCTGATGGTTTATTGTCTGTTTGATGTCAAATTTCTTTTCATCAGCAAACACCAAGTTGGGCAGCGTGCCTTCAGCAATCTGACACAGGATAAGACGACTTCTCTCCAGTCTCATAAACTTGCATGAGCTCATAACAGCAGATCATTTTGTAGAGGTGGGTCCTAAGGTCCTCCTTCAGCATTTGATACATCGCCGTTCAGCTTAACTTTGCTGTGGCAGCCAGTTTTCTGACAGAACAATGAGGATTTCACTGTACCTTTTCCCTGGTAGTTTTGGTAAGCTGAGGGGTTCACACACTTCTATTTTGGCAATGTCCAGCTCAATTAGCGGTGAAACCAGTCTCTTGAAATTTCTCAACAATTTTCCAGACTATTGTTTGGTTAATCTTAAGTTTTTTGCTATATCTGTATTACTTTCACCTCCTTTGTGTAGGGTTGTGATTGTATTTTGGTCTATAATCATTATCTAATTTATAAATCTGAATTTATTTTGTCTGAAGCAAAAAGTAGACACACTAAGCTTTTATAATGATGTATAAGACGGGCTTCTTACAGTTTCTGTCTACCAAATCCACTCCATGGCTTTGGTCAGCCCAAGGCTATAGTAGAAGACTCTTGCCCAAGGTACCATGCAGTGGGACTGAACTCAGAATTATGTGGTTGGGAAGTAAGCTTCTTACCACACAGCCACTTCTGTGCCTTACTCATGTGTATATGTATATATATATATATATATATAGCAAATAAATAAACAATAGATAATGTCAGTTCATTACAGCTGTTTCTAACATTTTTTAATAGATGAATGAGTACATTACAGCATAGCAATTAAACCATTTTCATCAGATGATACATAAAATTTAAAACAAGAGAAGAATAATCCATGAATCCAGTGGGAACACACCTAGCTACCAGCCAAGGTTGACCTTGAATGAGAGAAACAAACATTGGCAATAATGACCATTAACAGAGCTAGAAATACATTAAGAGTTTAGTGTATTTCTAGCTCTGTTAATGGTCATTATTGCCAATGTTTGTTTCTCTCATTCAAGGTCAGCCGTGGCTGGTAGCTAGGTGTGTTCCCACTGGATTCATGGATTATTCTTCTCTTGTTTTAAATTTTATGTATCATCTGATGAAAATGGATTAATTGCTATGCTGTAATGTACTCATTCATCTATTAAAAAATGTTAGAAACAGCTGTAATGAACTGACATTTATCTATTGTTTGTTATTTATTTATTTGCTTATAATACACTATAAGGGATTCCCAACCTATTGGACATTCTGGAGTATATCAAACACCATGTGGTCAATAAGTGTGCCTTGAACCAGCCCCTAGGTGTCAAATACTCATAAGGGTTAAATGCACAACCTGAATATTTCACTGGATGTACTACAGTACCCAGTGTATTTATTTGACTAATGGTGGTGTTTACAGGTTAATTTAACCCAACCTGGTGCCTGTCATTTAAGTGCCTAATTCTCTCCTGAATCCTTAATATTGTATATACATATATATATATATATATATATATATATATATATATATATATATATATGTTGTTGTACTTGGGGATGGTCATATTGCCAGTTTAGCCAATAAAAACACACGCACTGTATATTTGGTGTTAATTTGCTTCAGCTTTATATTACATTAATCTTAATCTTATTTCGGCCAGAGTTCTTTCGTCACACTTCTGTGACCTCATCAGTGGTCCTTTGTTTCCTTCCTTCTTATGTGTGTCTCACCTTGCTAACTATCAGCCATTTTGTTGAAACCATCTGTTTCAACACACGATTTCACATCAAAAATCTTGCAATACAAATATATATATATATATATATATATATATATATATATATATATATATATATATATATATATATATATATAGCCATCTAAGAATCCATAAACCAGAAAAAAATGCACTCACATAATTGTCAGTAGAATGGGTGTTCTACTTCTCACCTCCAACAAGAGAGCAGCCACCATATTTCATTCCATTATTTCCATGTCTGAAGAGTGCAGGGTTACATAATTGAACTGCTACCTGACACTCTGTTGAACCCCTAGTGTGAAACTGATCAGTAAGATTGGCCATAATGGATATATAATACTGCACACTTTAATTTATATATAAATGTGTATATATATATATATATATATATATATATATATATATATATATATGCACACACACATACTTTCTAACAACTGTGTATATTGAAATGTGGGAAGCAAAATTGATAATTTGTATGCTTCTACAACTTAGCTACATTCGTGCAACTGTTCAATGTCAGTTACAGTCTTTTAAAGTGTACAATAATAAGAAGCTACCACATTGTTATATTAGCTACTTCAAAATGAATAAGTTCTTTATCTTCCTTTTTTTTTCTTTTTATATAATCAACAATGTGATCAATATTAGAGAATTAAAAAAAAAAAATCAATAATAATTCAATATGCTGATGTCCTACACTGAATATTGGTATTGCACTATTTGCCCATCAATAGCTTGGTTCTGCAATTAGTTCAATGGTCCTATATGTTGCCAGTGGCAAATAATCCCAAGACACACACACACACACATTCTCAGTGCAGTAATGAGGAGAAATAAGAGAGTAAGCTAGGCCAGAGTACAATTTTGAAAGTCATTTGACCATCAGATGGAAATACTTACAGAAGATGTGTGCAGCTGAGGTTTGTCTGGATGAAGCCACAGAGCGAAATGAGCAACCAGCAAAGCTTTATGTCTAAGCCTTTCTTCTCGACACCTAGCCTTTGTTGCTTCTCGTTTCAGTCGTCTCTGTTGAATTTGTTCTTTCATAGTCATTAAACTGTATGGAAAGTATGAGATTTACTTCCAGAAAACGTCATGTAAAATTAATTCTGACATATGAGTAGAAAAGGTAGGAAATTAGACTAATTGTTTCATAGAATTTAATTTCATTCTCCCATGTTCTGAGTTCAAATCCTGAAAGGGTTAACTTTATCTTTCATCCTACTGAAGTTGATAAGACAAGCACCAGAGGAACACTAGCATTTATTTAATCATCTCTGACAGTCACCTATTAAAATTGGCCTTTTGATTCAGTAAGTGACTGTTTGAAAACAAGGCAAATTTACCAATGGCAAATTATTGGTGATGGTTAAAGTTGCTGTGCCTACTATTGCTGGAATGGGTAAGGAAGAAACAACTTTCTGTTGGGATTCAAAGAGACCAAAATTAAATAGTGACTGACAATATGAGTGTCATGTCACAACCAGTAAAAATAATGGTTTTAAGTCTTGACACAAGGCCAGCAAATTCAAGGGGAAAGGTGAGTTGATTACATTGACCCAGTGTTCAGCTGGTATATATTTTACCAACCCTAAAAGGATGAAAGGCAAAGTTACCCTCATCAGAATTTGAACTCAGAGCACAAAAACAGATGGAATGCTGCTAAGCATTTTGCACAACATGCTAATAGCTCTGCCAGCTCGATGCCAATAACCTGTAAAAGTAATGTTTCCAAGTTTTGGCACAAGGCTAACAATTTTGGGAGGAGGGGGTAAGTCAATTACATCGACCCCAGTGTTCAACTGGTACTTATTTTATCAACCCTAAAAAGACAAAAGGCAAAGTTGACTTTAGCAGAATTTGAACTCAGAACGTAAAAAAGGACGAAATTCCCCTCAGCATTTTGCCCGGCATGCTAAAGGTTCTGCCAGCTCATCGCCAATAACCTGTAAAAACAATGTCAGATAAATTAAATAATACAAGGGTACAGAACAATAAAGACAAATCTTTCCAGCAAAAGAATTTAATTCAATTAACTAAATAGTTGGAAAGAACAAGTTAATGTAATCTTCAGTCAGAATGTTTAAAAGTAATACAACATACAGATACACATTTTTTGGCAAGATTGGGCATGGTAGGACAAATAATAAATATTACTTTTTTTGTGTGTGGTGTATACGAAAGAATATATATTGTAGTGATGTATTTTGCTGAGTTACAATAAAACAGTCACATGTTCATAATCATGTTCTGTTCAGTTGCTATAGAGGAGTCCGTATATAGTACAAAAGTTCTTATAAAGAAGAATAAAGTAGTGTTCAAACTTTTTTCCCATTCTTGTATGAAGGAACTAACTGGATTTTCTGGAGCAGGTTAGCAGAAGCTCAAAGCAACTGGTTAAGTTGACGCAAATGCTTCTATACCCATACGAAAAAGGGGCTTGGAGCTACTTGTAATTTATTTGTGTAAAAAAATGCAGCTAAATTCTGGTGGTAAAGGTAATTCAGTTGTATCACATGATTGTGTCCCTAGATGATGTCATATGTCCAAAGTTTACCTGAAATGTTTGAACCAAAAATGATATTGAATGAAAAGACACATTTGAATTTGGAAGAAAAATAATATTTGTTGTATTTCAATCAAAATATATATCTAGGTGAAGAAATATAGGTAGGCTAATGGTAGATTCCAGCATCTGTTGTTTGCTTCTGAGATGTATCCTACATTGTGACCAAAATGTGCTGGAATTTAGCACTATTTATTTTCCCTGTGATAAGGATTTGAGAGAGAGAGAGAGAGAGAGAGAGAGAGATTTCCTTCATTAGATGGGACCAAAAGTTGGCTGCAAAATTTTGCCCCCAAAAAATGTTTATTAAACACTATAAGTTAATGAAAGACTTGCAAGTTATACATTACCTGAGGACAGTGACTACTGTGTTTACATACATACACACACACAAACACACACACCTATAACTATGCTAATAGCTTAGGAGTGAAATTTAGGATTCCTCGGTTTTCTGTGAATCGATTTGGATAAACCTTCTCCCAGCTGGTTTGCACATTATGGCAACACCATTATTGCTTTCATTATTCTGTGTAACATCCTTTCTTTTTTATTTCAGATTCTTCAGTCTTTGGGTGAATCATGCTAATAGCGCCTCTCCTCTCCAAGAACAATGTGATGTAGAAAAAGCCTTAACAATGAAGAAAAGTCTGTCATCATCAAGGAAAGTGCTAAAGGCACCTCTCTTCATGTCATTGCGAAGAAGTTAGGTTGTCATGTGGATACGGTCAGACGATTTCTGATGGACCCTTTGCCAAGGAAGAAATGATCTAATTGTGGGACCTCCATGACTGTGACAGCTAGGGATTTAAGGAATATTGGCTGCAAGTTACGTGGGAAAACCTCTAGACTTCCTCATGTACTGCACACCACCAGAAATTGCATCCTTGGGATCATGGCTTCCATGTGAGAACCCCTGAAACTGCCTCTTTTAATGCCCTCTCACAGGAGTTCAAGGCTTCAATGGGCCCAAAAGTACATGATGTTAGACATGAGTTGTGTTCTGTTCACTGACGAAACCAGGGTGACCCTTGATGGACCTGACGGTTGGGCAAGTGGTTGGGTCTATTTTGGAGATGAGCGTCACCAATGCTTACAATGTCAACAACAGGGTGGAGGAGTCATGTTGTGGGCTGGTGTCACTGAGGACAGACGTGTTGACCCAGTCAGGGTGCCTGAAAGGGTGAAAGTGACCACAGCTGCCCACTGCAATCGTGTGAAAAAGGTCTTGGCTCCCTGGCTAGATGACATACTGCTGTCACTTTTAAGGAATCTCATATTCATACATGACAATGCTCCCTCCCACTCTGCTAGGACCACCCAAACATTACTAGTTTCATGGCATACAAGGTGAAAGGTTGATTGTGTGGCCACCAGCATCTTTGGTCCATCACTAAACAAGATGTTTATGCTGATGGACACCAATTTACATCGAAAGTTGTCTTATGGGCAACCATGAAAGCTGCAGCAGAGGCAGTCCAACCTGCTACTATTAAGAAATGGACAGATTCCACAACTAATAGGGTTTTTGAAGTTATCCGTCAAAATGGCACTAGTGTGGCTAAATAATTCATTATGTCAATAAATGTTATAATATTATTATGGTTTGCTGTTAAATATATACTCAATGTATGCTTAATATGTATCATTACTCTTCAATTTCTGAAAAAAAAAAGTCTCGATGGGCTATTTTCATTCAAAAGCTATTAGCATGGTTCACCCAAAAACTGAAGAATCTTAAATAAAAAAAAAAGGACAGAATAATGAAAATATAACAATGGTGTTGCTATAGTGTGCAAACCAGCTGGGAAAAGTTTTATCAAAATCAATTCATAGAAAACTGAGAAATCTTAAACTTCACTCCTAAGTTATTAGCGTGGTTCTGGGTGTATACACACACACACACACATATACACACACACACACATATATACATACACACATATAAAAACACACACACATATATACACACATACACATATAAACACACACACACACACACACATATATAAACACATAAACATGTGTATACACATATACACGCACACACACACATAGATAGATGTAGATAAGCACACATACACGCATATACAGAAATGCATGCACACAGCTCCCTCCCTATGTATGTATGATGAGGAGGATTGGCCTGCAAGAGCCCTGTGTTGATTTCACATAAAAAGCATTCATGCTGGTGCCATGTAAAAGTGCTCATGTCAATGCCACATTAAAAGCACCCAGCACATACTATAAAGTAGTTGGCACTAGGAAGGGCATCCAGCCATAGAAACCAAGCCAAATCAGATTGGAACCTGGTCCAGCTCTCTGGCTTGCCAGCTCTGGTTAAACCGTTCATGGCAACAAGGAAGCCAGATGTTAAAAGATGATGATGGTGACAATGAATTAAATGAAATACAGATAGCTATATATTAGTGTAAATTAGTACAGATCATAAGAGGTTCTGAACCATCTGATTCCAGAAAGTCAGTGTTGTACCTGTAACACCTGTGACAGAATACAAGATATGAATATTCCAATCAGCAACCTAGGACTCTATAAATTCAGTTCAGAGCATAACAGTCCTCCAACCTGCCGGATACTGTCAAACTGTCCATCCCATGACAGCATGGAATACAGACACTAAATGATGATGATAATGGTTCCTACGAGAATAAATTCAATTATGGAAATATGGAGAAAAACAAAAATTAACCTTTTCTTTTTCTCACTACTAAACTGCTTGTTTACTTTTTTGGTAACATGCTGCAACATCTTGATATAAGCTGATTGTTCTGACACGCTAAGGTTCCGAGGATGATTCCGCAGCATGAATTGAGCAAGGAAGTTCAAGGGGTTGAAATTTGGGCATAGATTCTTGTCTTCAGTCAGTCCCTTTTTTTCAACTTCCCTCAAGAGCTTCTCAACACCCAAAATCAAAGTGGGCAATAATTTTTCAGCAATTGCAATAAATTGCACCGAGAGATCTTTCTCCTCTTGAAACCAGTCATAGTGAAAGATATGGTCTGGGATCTCAGAAGCCATTTTAGATATGTAGTCTTTTATAGTGGTGTCTTCTACATTTTCAGCTTTATTCTGCTTGATGAGTTTCTGCAAAGGAAGGCTGTCCTCTTCTAAGGTGAAAGTGCTGTTTCTTCGCTCAGCAAATGAGTCAGTCATGATGAAAATAACCTCTGTAACTCTTTTATTTCATTAGAAAATTCAAATCTAAAATGAAAAAGAGACAAACAAAAATTAGTCATAAAAGCAGTGGCTGTTACATGAGGAGTTCCAAATTTACCACAACTACTGTCTCCTGCTCTTTTGGCAGTATACATTTCCCTACTCACTAAACCCTAAATATGTACTCCTCTAATTTTAGAGTGGTGAAGGAGGAATGATTACCAGTAAGAAATATTTAGCCCCAAAAATAATTGTTATATTAGCTGGTATACCCTTTTACTTGTTTCAGTCAGTGAGCTGTGACCATACTGGGGCACTGCTATTATCCAGATTACTCAGTTAAACGTAATGCTTATGTTTTCACTTTGTTTTGAATTAATCATGCATTATCTCATGGTTGCAAAACTTCAATGATGCTATTGGTTACTTTTATAATGACATTGTAGAGTAAGTGTGAGAGACCAGATCTGACCAGTTTGAACATAAAACAGGAAGACTATTTGGGCCAGATGAGGCCAGTTTAAATGCTAAAGAGTAAAAATAACAGAGGTTTAAATTCAACTTTTTCCTGGCTTTTACAATTTTATTTTTAATGTTTAAAATCTTAAAAACTTAAAATAAACTGAGATATTTATTTTGTTTTTTCATGTTTTTTTTCATGGAATGAAGAAATAAAAACTGAAAATGAAATTCAACCATAAAATTGAAATTTAAACCCAAATGCATTAAAGTTTCAGTTTGTTGCATCTTTTTTCATTTCATTTCAAGTCTCATCCCCTTTTATATCTTTTTGGTTTATGTAAAGAAAACAAATCTTCATTGTGTTAGTAGCAATTGCATATCCCTGCAACGAAAGAGTTATAGCAGTGGAGGTTTTATTCCTGGCAAAGTCTGAAGTGAAGGATTAGACTCAGTATCACCACCAGAATCATTGGGAAGCAGTATGGCAAATATACAATTTGGATGAAGGAAACAATTAAGCAATGATCAATGGTGAAACTCACATGATTTTGGAAGATGAGAATTGTAATGACAATACTAATCAGGGTCACCTAGTTCCAAAAGTGAACCATTGCTAGGAGGAATTGGGCCCAATTAGAGAATTTTCAGTGGGGCCCTCTACTCAGCAAAAGCTGGAGTTTGATGTTTTTATTATTCGTGTAGTAAGCCAGTTACAGCTAAAAAGTTTTGAGGACTTGAGGCTCCACCATTAGCCACAATGATACACTAAAAATCCACCATAGCATTCTGTGCCTAGCAAGTGCACAGAGCCCTCTCTTGGTGCAAGGCTCAATTTGAACAAATCTAATTGGCTTAAACCCAGCACTGGCTAGCATCAATAGAAATGGCAATCATAGATATCATTGATGTTATTTAGTCATCAAAAAATGATGATGTAATCTGGAGAAAAAAGAAACTTGAGCAAAAATTTGCATTTCTATAAACACCAACAATTTCAATTTACTTACAACACCTTCAAAATCATAAATAAGGAAGAAGTAAAAATAGGATGTTAGTCACCTTTTTTACCCTCCCCTCAACCTTTTAAAAGGTATTGCAAAAAGACTTGAACTCCTGGTGATTCTTCACTTTTCAAGATCTTGTGAGAATACACCAGAATGGTTTTCTGTTTATAACTTTTATAGTATAACTTCCAATAAGGACATAAGTTAAAGTAATCATTAAATGAAAGCATGTTCCTGCCATGGTGTCTATCTGCAGGTTAACTGGACTGAGCTGCGTGATGCAATGATCGGCCATGACAGTATATAAACCACAAGAACTTTAACAAACAGTATAAAATCCTCTTCGCTTTATACTAATTTACACTTGGAAAACAGATGAAAAGGAAAGTTGTGCTTCTTCTGCTTATTTAATTCACTGCATGTAGAATATACAGCATAGATGAACGTCTTATAGAACCTGGACTCCTTACCATCAACAATTTGATCAAATTGAATGGTGCTTAGTTCCACACAAGGCAAGGAGAATGATATGCTTTGCACAGATACAACGGTTCTGACATACCTATAAAAGATTTCAATGTAATGCAACATGGAATAGGAAGTATTGAAGAGACTACTGCAAAAAAATGATTTTGCTGCCAATAGCAACAGAAAAAGGTTAACCTCCAGTTTCTGACCTGGTCACAAAAATGAAACAAAATAATTGTGTAATAGGTGTAAAACAACATGTAGTAAATGAATATGCAACAGAAAAAGGACACTGGCGAATGGCAGGGAGAGAGACAACTCAGAAAATTCACATCGGGAATGTTCCGAGTCCTCTCACCACTTCCCTGTTCATCGGCGCAATTTTTTTCATCATATTCGTTTACTACACATTATTTTACACCTCGTACACTATTATTTTTCAATTTTTGTGACAGGATAATTCACACGATTTTTGTGACTCGAATAATTCATACAATCCAGTAAGCCACCTTCGACAACCGGCCACAAAAAAAAAAGAAAAATTGCAATAGGTGTAAAATAATGTTTACTAAATGATTATGAAAAAAGAAAATGTGTGCTGATGAACAGTGGGGTGAGGACAGGACTCAAAAAATTTACATGATCAAACTCACAGGACCCAAACCTCAACGTTAACACCCAGTCATAAAAATGAAAAACAGTGGAAAGTTTTGTAATTAGGGGCAAGGTAATATTTAAAATAATTTGCAGAGTGTAAGATGTCTGTAAGCAATTTCAGAACAGCCAAAACTGCTTCACTGCAACATTTAAATTTCATTTGTGACTAAATATTTTCATTCTTTGAAACAAAAATTCGTGCTGCATCTGTTTTGTCAGTGAACAAGTTGTGGTTTCAAAACGATGAAAATATTTAGACACAAATGAGATTTAAATGTTGCAGTGAAACTAACGGTTTCTTTTTTTTTTGTGTGTTCTTGAATGGCTTACAAACATCTACGCTGCAATTGTTTCTGCTAATACCATTATGGAGAAGACAGAATCGAAAAAATTTTGTGTGCAAATTTTTGTTTTCATCTTTGTTTACAGCATAGATAATTTTTCCTCTGAAATGCCACTTTTGCCCTCCAGGACGCACTGGTTAGCCCGAGGCTATAGTTGAAGACACTTGCCCAAGGTGCCATGCAGTGGGACTGAACCCAGAACTGTGTGGTTGGGAAGAATATCCATTTTCTTGATGGAAAAAATCGGACCTTGTGAATTTTCCTGGTCCTCTTCCCTGCCTTGTTCGCCAGCATGCATTTTTTTTTCATATTCGTTTACTACATGTTGTTGTACACCTATTACACTATTTATTTCCATTTTTGTGACCAGGTGTTAATGTTGAGTTTTCGTATCTTGTGCGTTTGATCATGTGAATTTTCCGAGTCCTGCCCTCACGAGTATTTTTTTTCTTTTTATAATCATTTAGTATACATTATTTCACCCCTATTGCACTTTTTCTTTTTTATTTGGTAGCCGGGTTACTAGATTGTGTGAATTATCTGAGTCCACACCTCACCCACCCCCATCACAAAAATTGAAAAGAAATAGGGTACTAGGTGTAAAATAATGTGTAGTAAATGAATATGAAGGAAAAAATTGCACCGAAGAATGGGGAAGTGGTGAGAGGACTCGGAACATTCCTGATGTGCATATTCGGTTACTACATATTGTTTTACACTGATTACACTATTTATTTTCTCATTTTTTTGCCCAAGTCAAAAACTGGAGGTTAACCCCGGAAAATTAGACTTTCTTGTTGAGCAATGTTAAAAAGTGTAGGATTTAAAAAGACCCACTTGTTGAAAAGATACTCCAAATAATCACATAAAACCTGAAAACAAATACTTCTTTATTATTCTAAAACCCCCGTGGAATGAGAGCACCTAAACCATAACTTGCCTGAAACTGGTACCGCTTTTAACCCATCGTTATCACAAACCAATATATTCAACCGTCAATATTTCTTAATTTCACTGATTGACTGCATCTCAGTTTCTGACAAACTGCATACATAAAGTCAAACTTTTTTTTAAAATTTATTATTAATATAGAAATTTTAAAAAGTTTGGTTAATGTTTACTTTAACTCCTGGCCACCAACACACACACACACACACACACAAAATAAGTGTAACAGGTGTAAAAAATGTGTATTAAACGAATATGAAAACAAAAAATTTGCACCAATGAACCAGGTGGTGGGAAGAGGACTTTCGGAAAATTCACACAATCTGATTTTTTCCCTCATAACTTTTAGGAAAATGGATATCTTTTAATGAAATTTTATATAGACATCTTTCAAACGGCATAGAATATGATTATAAAGAAATTTGCGCGGAAATTTTTACATTTATTTTTCGTTTGAGTAATAGAAAAAGGTTTTTAAAAAGATCCCAACAGTAGAGATGTGCTAAAAACAATAGCTAAATCGCCCTTAACTTTTTTTCCTTAGTGAAACCGTCTTCAACACTGTATTTATGAATTTGTTCCTCCCACCGTGATACATGGGGATCTTTCTTAAAACCTTTTTCTATTATTGAAACGAAAAATAAATGAATGTAAAAATTATTTTTTCAAACTTATTTCCATTACACTCAAGCAAAAAAATAATTTATGAATTTCTTTCTCTTTGAAAGTCCTCTCCTCACCCCCTCGGAAAAAAAATTGGTTCATGTTTACATCTTGACCTGGAAATGAAAATCCCCCCCCCCCAAAAAAAAATACTGGAATGGGTGTAAAACAATGTGTAGGAAACGAATATGAAGAAAAAAAGGACGCAAAGCAACGGGAGAGGACTTCGGAAAATTCACAAAATCTGAGTTTTTCCCTCATAACTTTTAGGAAAATGGGGGTTTTTTTCAATGAAATTTTATAGAAATACCTTTGAAATGGCATACATTACGATTATAAAGTAATTTGTGGAGAAAATCTTTTCCAAAGGGTGGGGAGAAGACTTCGGAAAATTCACAAGATCCAAGTTTTTCCCCATTACTGTATGTGTGTGTGTATACATGTGTATATATGTGTGTGTATATATATATCTATGTATGTGTGTGTGTATATATATATGTATGTATATTATATATATAATATATATTTATTTATTTATTTATTTATGGGTTTCAGCCAAGTGGCTGTGGTCATGCTGGAGCACCACCGTGAATATAATATATGTATATATATATGTGTATATATAATATATGTATCGCTCTTTCTCTCTCTATATATATATATAGAGAGAGAGAGAAAGTAATAACGAGTGAATGAGAATAACGATGAAGGGTTAAAAAAGCGTAAAAATGATTGAAGATAAAATGAAACAAAATTGAAGCCAAAACATTAAAAATTATTGAAAGAGGGTAGAAATAAACACTACGTAGTGTAGTAGTACTACGCTGGGGTGTCTGTAGAAAGTTGAATGTGATTTCGGAATATAACGAGGAAAAATTCGGGTCTAAGGAATTTTCCGAAAGTCCTCTCCCCACCTCAAGATTTTCCCCACAGATTACTTTATAATCGTAATATATGCCGTTTCAAAGGTATTTCTATAAAATTTCATTAAAAAAAAAAAACCATTTTCCTAAAAGTTAGGGAAAAACTCGGATTTTGTGAATTTTCCGAAGTCCTCTCCCCACCCTTTGGAAACGATTTTCCCCACAAATTTCTTTGTAATCGTAATGTATGCCGCTTGAAAGGTATTTATATAAATTTCATTGAAAGATATCCATTTTCCTAAAAGTTATGAGAGAAAAAATCGGATCTTGAGAATTTTCCGAAAGTCCTCTCCCCACCATCCGATTCATTGGCACAATTTTTTGTTTTGAGATTCATTTAATACACACTTTTTAAAACCTATTACACTTCTTTTTTTTGTTTTGGTGAGTTAAAGTAAACATTAACCAAAAGTTTTTATTTTCTCATAATTTAGCTTTTTTTTTTTATTTAATAAATATAGGCGCAGGAATGGCTGTGTGGTAAGTAGCTGGCTTACCAACCACATGGTTCTGGGTTCAGTCCCACTGCGTGGCACCTTGGGCAAGTGTCTTCTACTATAGCCTCGGGTCGACCAAAGCCCTTGGTAGACGGAAACTGAAAGAAGCCCGTCGTATATATATATGTGTATATGTTTGTGTGTTTGTGTTTATCCCCCCCCCCCACCATCGCTTGACAACCGATGCTGGTGTGTTTACGTCCCCGTAACTTAGCGGTTCGGCAAAAGAGACCTATAGAATAAGTACTAGGCTTACAAAGAATAAGCCCTGGGGTCGATTTGCTCGACTAGAGGCGGTGCTCCAGCATGGCCGCAGTCAAATGACTGAAACAAGTAAAAGATTAAAAGAGTAAGTTTCACTCAGCTTAGTTGAGTGAAGCGAATAAAAATTAAAATGCAACCGAAATGCGTTCACAAATACGTTACAGGAGATGCTTAGTAGATATAATAGCTATCAAGTACGACAAATTGAAATCAAATAGTTTAACATACTAAAAACTATTAAATTTGTACCCTTGCAACATTTCTATCGTTTATATGCAATTTCACTTTTATTTGATTTAATTTTACTTATATCTTACGAAGAACGTCGATGCACATGTACGACCTGGTCAATGAAATAATCCACTGGATCTCTTAATACTTTACTAGAATATAACAAAATGAAAAATAAAAGTTGACATAACATTTGTAGTTTTTTTTCCCTTAGTTTAATAGTTTAAATAATTACATTGTATCTGTGACTATTTCAGTTTCAACATCGATATCAGATGAAGTCACTTGCCAAACAAGTACAACTCGAAAGTTATTAATCCCTGGTCTTATTAATCTAATATTTTTCTGTGTTATTATTATTTATTATCCCTTCTTCAAATTCGTAAAGCAGATGAAGGTTGGTTATCGATTTTATAATGTACACATATTTTTCCAGGCATTTATTTTGTCCAACTGATAAGTCGTCATCAATATGAAATTGAATGAATAAACTTCCTCTTTCTCCAGATTTAATTATATACAAAGGGGAAATAGGAAGTTTATTCATTCAATTTGTTGCAAATTTGTCTTTTTTCAAATAAATGAAACGGTTACGGCATGATAGTCGAGTTAACAGAGAGATAAATGTTTTAACATGAATAGAGGGGAAGATTTATTCACCAGTAAAATTCACGAAATTCTAAGAACGCATAAGGACCATCTTAGAAAGTGCAGTTTATAAGTATTATAGACAGACTCACCATGTCGTAACATCCTGATAAATATTTTCTCTCATTATACAAATAAATTTATCACGTAAAAAAAAAGAACCAAAGTAAACAATAAGAAAATAGACAAAGAAAACAGAAATTATGAAGAACGCAAGAATTCCACAGAAACGTTCCGTCATTTGCCTTTTTCAGTTTTACCATTAAAAAAAATTAAAACTCAAGTTTTTCAAAAACAAAGTACCTTTGAAATCCTTGTAGTAAAGATTGTGGTTTTTATATAGATCCACACCCGGTAGAAAAATTGAAAAAAAAATAGTGTAGTAGTTGAAGTGCACCGTATATGAAATAAATATGAAGGAAAAAATGCGCGCTGGCAAACGGGGTGGGGGTGGGGAGAGGGCTCGGAAAATTCACACAACCCGAGCACTAACCCTCGGGTTAGGGTTAGAGTATTAGATGATTGCTGTTTCACTCCTGTGACGGGACGTTGAGATTTAGTGCTCGGGTTGTGTGAATTTTCCGAGCCCTCTCCCCACCCCCACCCCGTTTGCCAGCGCGCATTTTTTCCTTCATATTTATTTCATATACGGTGCACTTCAACTACTACACTATTTTTTTTCAATTTTTCTACCGGGTGTGGATCTATATCAAAATCCGGAAAATACACGCGATCCGATTTTTCCCTCACAACTTTTAGGAAAATAGATATATATTAATCCTTTCTACTAAAGGCACAAGGCCTGAAATTTGGGGGAGTTGGGGGAGGATAGTCGATTACATCAACTGCAGTGCGTAACTGGTACTTAATTTATCGACCCCGAAAAGATGAAAGGCAAAGTCGACCTCGGCGGAATTTAAACTCAGAACGTAACGATGAGCGAAATACGCGCAAGCATTTCGTCCGGCGCGCTAACGATTCTGCCAGCTCGCCGCCTTAATGGATATATATTGATGAAATTTTAAATACCGTTCGAATGGCATAGATTACGATTATAAAGAAATTTCTGGGGGAAATGTTTTCCGAAAGGGTGGGGAAAGGATTTCGGAAAATTCGCATGATCCGATTTTTCCCCTCATAACTTTCCCCGGTCACCAAAACAAACAAACAAACAAACAAACAAAAAACAGTCTAATAGGTGTTTAAAAAAATGTGTAGAAAATGAATATGAAAACAAAAATTTGCGCAAACGAACGGGGGTGTGGTGGGGTGGGTGGGGAGAGGACTGGATATCTTTTGATGAAATTTTACAGAAACACCTTTCAAACAGCATAGATTACGATTATATATATATATATATATATCAATGAGGTATGTAAACGATAATTCATTTTAATAGCATACTTTTCTGATAGAAGGTATTTTTTCTTAGACACACACACACGGCTTCTTTTTTATTATTGCTTATTTTCTACCAATATTCCGCAAATCTCATTATCATCGTAATCTTTGCCGTTTGAAAGGCCACGGAGAGGTTTACTTGAAATCGGTCCTTCCTTTCATTTTCGATATCGTCTCATTAGAAAACTAGTACTCGAGACTGGAGAATTTAAATATTTGTGAAAATTTTAATTCTGATTACTATAAATGCATCAGCACTTTTCATTGTAACGCTCAAAAGTCAATTGACTTTCTTCGTTCACACGGAGTATTACCATAGTGATATTCCCACATTGAAACAGCGATGGGAAAATGCCTCGCTCTAACAATTTTGAAGATAGATTTCTTTATTTAGCCAACACAGAAGAGACAATACAATGTAGAATTTTTCTTTTCGAAACCGATCAATAGGGATTGGAAACGCTTTGGGTCGTGCACACAAATAGATAACAAGGTGTCGTTTTTAACAATCTAAATTCCCCAAAAGGGGAGAAAATATAACACTGATGAGAGTTATCCGTGGAGAGAAAAACCTACGAAAAAAAAAACACGGTAACCTCGGAAAAAGGCAAAACAATATGAGAGCAAAGAGCCCTCTCTCTTTTTGTTTTATAGGTTCATGCTCAAAGTGGTTCCGTCATTCATGTGCACCATCTTTGCTACATTCACCCACCTTTTATTAAACTTTTCATTAGACGAACTTCCCTCTCTACTCTTACCTTCCTTTTCAAGTGATATTTGAAAAAGTTGATGAGAGGTTTGCCAGAGAGGAAAATATTTGTCTCTAAACCTTTCAAACGAGTCTACCATACACATTCTTTCACCATAGCCACCAGTACGATGAAAACTGCCTTGCCTTTCGGAAAGTGGTAGGGCAATATTTACAAAAGACTCTGCTGACAACCGGACTCGTCCCACACGTGACAGCAACCGTTCGACATAGGCCCACAGGTCTGAAATATTTGGACATTGCACGAGTGCGTGCAGAACGGTTTCGTCGTTCTGACCGCATCTCGGGTAGGTCGGTCCGGTATTTCTTGAACCGTGTCTGTAATTTTGAAGATAACACACACAGAACATTGAAAGACTTTAGAGAGACATAAAAGAATCACTCCAAAAGCCAAGAATTCGATCAAAGTATCTGTAACAATATCTTGAAAGATATTTATTTATAATTTCTCAACATGAAGAAAGTTTGTTGCACAAGTTCTTCAAGCTAAGTAATACCCTCCTCTCTCGAATCGTTGCCGTCAAATAATTACAACCAAGACGAAGGTATGTGTGTGTGTGTGTGTAAATATGTATATATTTCCTCCTCCCCACAAATTTCTTTATAATCGTAATCTATGCCATTTGAAAGATGTTTCTGTAAAATTTCATTGAAAGATATCCATTTTCCTGAAAGTTATGAAAGGAAAAAATCGGATCGTGTGAATTTTCCGAAATCCTCTCTTCACCCCTTCGGAAAACGTTTTCTCCAGAAATTTCTTTATAATCGTAATCTATGCCATTTGAACGGTATTTCTATAAAATTTCATTAATATATATCCATTTTCCTGAAAGTTATGAGGGGAAAATCAGACCTTGTGAATTTTCCGAAAGTCCTCTCAACACCCCACCCCACCCCCATTCATTTGCGCAAATTTTTGTTTTCATATTCGTTTTCTATACATTTTTTACACCAATTAGACTGGTTTTTTTTTGTATTTTGGTAATGTTTTGGTGATCGGGAGTTAAACTCTATATTAACTGAAAAGTGTTGCATAACTTGTTTTGTTAATATTTGTGAATAACAAAATTATTAACGACAATTTTTTTTTTAAAGATACTCTAGTATTAGTAGGGGTTTTCTAAAGTCTTAAATTATATTTTTAGTAACCATGGGACAGGTGGACACAACTTGTTTGAGAACTACCGTATTAAGTTGTCAAAAATAATAACGACTGCAATATTGTTACGGAACATCCTTTGCTAGAATTACATTTAGTATATAATTTCATAAACTCTCTCTCTCTCTCCCTCCCCCATTTTGTACACGATGTAACTCTCTTTAAAAGCTTTTGGATCTAATTTTAAAATATCTTTTCAATAAAAAAAAACATAAATCAATAAGAAATAAAGATAAAATGAATTAGGTAGCTTCTACGATCAAATGGCCTTCCATACTATATTTAAGATGCTCTTAATTTTAATAATTTCTCAGGACTGAAAAGATACACAAATTTTAAAGTCAACTTCCAGCATGTCCAAAAGTATAATAAAATTATATTGATTCGTGTAATCTATAAAACAGTATAAATATATATAAATTCCTATTCGTTTTACGCTTGTATAGCGATGATCACAGCTGAAACCAGTAAAAAATTAAAAGTATGTGTTGTTCAATTGTCCATTTAAAAAAAATTGTAATTAGTTTTTTTTACATAGGGATTGAGTTAGAATTTAATTACAAGAAAAAAATAGAAGATTAGGCAACAGAAGATGGAAGGGAGGGAGTACACCCCAGAAGAAATGGCATGTTCAGCCATGCCCTGTAAACCTGACTGTGACAGCGTTGTCATGGAGAATGGCCAGTGGCACTCGTTGCAGCAGCCACCCCACCTCGCTGGCCTCACTTCTCAGACGGGCCGCATTTATCTCAATTTTGCGGAGGAAACCAGCAGTGTGAGTTCTAGATGGTGTGCAGTGAGGCACTCGTGAATCGCAAGAGTTGGTCGAGCACTGCAAAAGTTAGCCAGATGTGTCGCATCATGATATGTTGGACCCATGCAGGTATTAAAAAGTCGATTTTAAAACAATGATTATAAGTCCCAGCTTCTAGATTCTGGAAATTTGATGTTGGTAGATGTTGGTGATAACCATTGATCACTTGGGAGTGCAGGTTTATGATTTTGTCTAGCCTCCAAGGCCTTTCACTCCTTAGATTTCTCTATTGCTTTTGGGGGTATCTGATAGAAGGAAGGGTTCAGAATCATAGTCCAAGAGGAAGGTGCATATTGTCTATCTCATGTTCCTCTGTGACACGTGGACCTTAGTACTAACATGAGTATTTTAATAACTAGCACATTTGATAAGGTAGCCTGTTGGCAAAACCATTGGAGAGTCTGATATAAAATTGCAGTGTTTCAACTTGTGCTCTTAGTTTAAATCATACCAGTATCAACTTTGTCTTTCACATTTTTGTTTTAGTGTCAGTAAAGTATCAATCCAATGCTGGGGTCAATTGATCTTCTTTCTCCAATTTCGTCTCTCTAAAGTTGGTAATGTCTGCCAGATTTATATGAAGGCTCAAAACACCCTGTATGTAGCAATGGCAGCGCTGGATGAACCATTAAGCAAAGTAATCACGTGCTTAGGGCATGAAGGGAAGTGGGGGTACCACAGAAATGGTAAGTGGGTTGACAGAATAGATTGGAATTCCGCCGAGGTCGACTTTGCCTTTCATCCTTTCGGAGTTGATAAATTAGGTACTAGTTGCGAACTGGGGTCGATCTAATCGACTGTCCCCCTCCCACAAAATGTTGGACCTTGTGCCTAGAGTAGAAAAGAATGGATTGTGGTATTTAGTTCAGAACCTTTATAGTATGAGTTCAAACCCCGGTTTGTCTTTCATTTTTCAAGGATCGATAAAATAAATACTAGTTGAGCGCTGGTGGGGGGGGGGGCGATAAAATCGAAAACAGCCGGCCATCCCCTAAATTTGGAGTCTTATGTCTATGAAGGAAATGACAGACAGACATGTAGATAGATAGATAGATAGATAGATAGATAGATAGATAGATAGATAGATAGATAGATAGATAGGTAGGTAGAAGAATCGAAAAACAGTGAGATAAATAAACAGATAGTTAGACAGATCTCTAAATAAATAAGCAAGCCAAACAGTAAAATAAACATGCTAAATCAGAAATATAAAAAAGAAGAAATTGGCTACGTAAATGTGTGTGTGTGTGTGTGTGTGTGTGTGCGTGCGTAAGTGTGTAGACAAAATGGAAACTAAAATTAGAACTAAAATAGAAAAATCTAGTAGATTCCCTGACACTCACAGGTATACACAAACACCCACCCATAACCACAGACCATCACCAGCACCAGTAGGTACGCCCGCACGCACTTATAAATACACCTCATTGGCTCTGCGACAACACACACACACACTTACGGATGCATAGATACACACATACACATACGCTCACTTACCAACGAATAGACTCTCAAACACACCTGCATACACACTTAGTAACACGCAAAATATCAAACACGTTCACATACTAACATTTACAGATGCACAGATTTTCAAGCACGGTTGTGTGTATGTGTGTGTGAGAGAGTATATGTACATACGTAGACATGCACACACAAAACAGATCCACATGTGCGCACACAAACACACGTATAAATCCTCACATACATTCATCTGTATGCATGCACGCATATAAAGACACACAAGTACGCACATATCCATATGCACCCACACAAATACACATATGTAAATCCACTCATACATCCACGCGCACCCGCTCTAATACACACACAAACGTAAGGTTTTAAGATGTTTACGTCACTAACTTACGTATATTGTACGTGTTTGCTTGGTCGGTCAAGTTACAAGTTGGTTTGCTATTGCTTTTAGCGTATAAAAAAATAAGTTTGAAAGCGAGAAAGAGTGAAAAATAACGTGTACATCTTTTTTTCTGTATTGGTTTTTCTTTCTTTTCCAGACACAGCTTTAAAAACGATAGTAAGTAAATAATAGTAATAATAATAATAATAATTCAAAGCAATTTTCGTCTCTTTGCAAGCTTCTTGGTCAAGTTAGTTTAAGAAAATGAGACGGGAAAAGGGTTCTCTTGTGTTCGGTAATAATCGTCGTCATTAGCAACTGTCATTCATTTATATTTGTGCTTCTATGTTTTTGTTTATACGAGAGATATAATAGTTAGGTAGTAGCGACGGTGGAGGTGGCGGTAGTGGCAGTGATTAGGGTGTTGGTGGTGTAGGAGCTGGTGGGGAAGCTTTTTTTAGGTAGTTTATTTTACTGTTTTGAGATAAGGTATGTTATGTGTCTGTGAGAGTATGAATGTACGGGCGTGAAGTTACACACGCATACTTCTATCCATCCACCCACCCATCCATCCATCCATCCATACATACATACATACATAACACACATACATATATATACACACATACATATCCATAATACATTCATCTATACTTATATGTGTGTGCTTGTGTGTGTGTGCATGTATGTTTGTATGAATCTGAGCTGCTCATGTATTCTTCACGTCCACAAAACTAATACGAGGAGCTAAGTCAGCCTGTTTCTCAATGAACAGAACTCCGACAGTATGTAATGAGGGCTATTTCCATTCGTTTGTGCACTCACGCGTGTGTGTGTGTGTGTGTGTGCGGCTGTAACAGGCCGCTAAGGTTAGCACTAAAGACCACAGCTGGCTCCAATCCATCACCTATCCTGAACAGTTGAGCGAAGTGCTAGGGGAAAGCTGCACATCTGCTAGGAACCAAACAGCACGCGCCCGTCTCGATCTGTTGAAGATCTGGTAATGGTTTTGTTCCCACCACTGAAACTGGTCAGATTTCATTTGCCTTCTTGTATGATGCCTTAGTGTTTTACGTAGAAGTATTACGAGTACATCATAATGCTTTTGTAGGAAAGTGGTTATACACCATTAGGTGTACACCCGCTTCCGTACATTAAATTTCTTGAAGAAACAACGGAACGCAGATTCTGAACTATCAACACAACAATATTTATTTACAGAGGAAATAGGCAGCACTTCGCCCTTTGGTTGCTGAGACGCCGTCAATGATGTTGAGTGGTTATTTGTCTAGCTCCAGAGTTGGAATGCTGGAGAGAGCTGTCTCCAGAGTTGGAATGTTGGAGAGAGACTGCTACAACGTCTTGGCTCTTCGTCGGCCGGCGAGAAAAAGAGAATGAAAAACCGCGCGAAGCTTGGATTTCGAATGACCACGCATGCGCATGAGACTCTTCCTGTATTCCTTCCGGAACTAGTCCCCGCGCATGCGTGGATAAAACTCCGATAATTGAACATATAACAGTCGTCTGCTATTTAAGGCGTCACTACATGGCTCCCTCGCGAGTGCCGAAAGCACGAAAAATAGAAATTTTGGAGGGACGCCTGAGGCAAGATGGCCACCGAAACCACCCACAAGATGTGGCACAAACACACACAAAGAAAAATCAAAGAAATGAATGTACACTTGTGAGATACACGCATGCAATGTACAAATGAATTGACAATGACTAAACAAGCGTGATGACAACTGTCCAGGAAACTAGAATCACGCGATGTAAAAGTCTGATTTTTTGTTTTTTCTGAAAGGAAAGAAAATATATGAGTGCACAAGTGTGTGTGTGAGAGAAAACACAGAACATAGTAAAAGTGTCTGTAATATAGACTGTGAAAAGTCTTAAAACACTGAGATAGAGAAAACCAGTTCGTATTAAAATTCCACAAGGAGATAGAATGTCCATACGCAGGAGGTTGCGGTCAAGGAGCAGAGCTGTAGTTGAGCGTCGATGTTGGGACCTGTGTTACCTGGTACGGAATATTCTATAAAAGTTACACAAGGAGATTTAGAATGTTCATATGCAGGAAGTTGCGGTCAAGGAGCAGAGCTGTAGTTGAGCGTCAGATGCTGGGACCTGTGTTACCTGGTACTGAATATTCTGGCTGGTTAGTTCTGGTCTATTGATCGTGAGTGGAAACATCCACTCTAACAGGGTCGAGATAAAAACCGCGCTTGTTGATGTTGGTGTTGCTGGCGACGACAATGTGGTAGACGTGGTTGAACGATGCTGTTGATGTCGTCGCTGGAACTGGCTGGTTGGTTGGCGTGTGGTGGTAATGATGTCATGTTGGCGATGCTGGTAGTACGTAGAGTCGTGTTGGTACTGGCGACGTCGGGGGCGATGCTTGTAGTTCGTAGTTGATGGTGCTGCTGCTGTGTATAGGACGAATAATACATTTGTGGCAACACAGCCATATTGTTCGAATTATTGTTGTTGTTGTTCGACTGCAGCTTTTGAAATAACTGCTGTAAGTGCTGCTGCTGTTACTGCAGTTGTTGGTGATGGTGATGATGTTGATAGGCGACGGCTTGTGTAGTATCGATGTGTTATGTACTCACTGAAATGTAACTGTGCATTTTACTGCTATTTTCAGCAAGTAGGGGATACTGTGTAAGAATGAATTGACGTCTCGTGAAACATGTAGGAAACTGCTCAAAAAGTTGTTAGGATGAAATAACCGTGAAGTTTTTTTGTGTGAAAAACCACAAAGGTCTCAGCCGCAAAGATGTCCCTATCTACATGTCTAACAAATATCCCAATAAATCTAGGTATGATTTGGAAGCCCCTGTGAACAGAGCCTACAAATACAGCTCATTTTAGCATGAAGAGAACAGTGAATTCAGTCCTTGGTGGAGTTCACTCTCGACTGATAGCTGTTCTCACAGCTACTTATTCAACCTGGTGCGATAGATGAAAAAATATTCTGCGGCAACACAGTGACAGCAATATGCATTGATGTGTAAAAATCAGCCTAAATGTGAATTTCTGATGAAGATATCCTCTACCTGTGATATACGCCGTTTCATATAAAAATTTACTCTTCTTGTATTGCATGAACACCTGTATTAATGTAGCAATAAATGATGTATGTATACTTACAACAAGTCTTTCTTCATGATCAGGCTACAACCTGCATTGATTGTTCCATGTCCTTACTGGTACGTCAGCAGAATCCACTTGGTACCTGTCAGACAGTTAGAAACTGTTGAGTAGATATTCGAGGCTTTTGCACCCTCACATCCTGTGCAGTAGCTCAGTATGATCTCACCATGCAGCTAAGGTTCAGTTCCAGTCCCCTGCTGGTAGTAGAGATTGGGGCATCCACAGGATACTTAGATGTCTGTAGAAATCTGGTCACTCTGCTCCTGCTGGTACATGGATGGCCACCAGTATGAGGGCACAACCTACATTGCTGTTTGCGTACAGCATAGGTTCTGAAAGTGGACGCTACCGTCCGCCCCCCCCCCTCCTCCCAGTGGGCGTTGAGACGGTCCAGGCAGGTGCTGGTGCCTAAGGGGGCACTAGAGAAATAGGAGGCGTTGGGAGGAAGGCAGTGAATTGGGGGACGCTATGAATTTATTATAATATTATTGTATTGTATACAAATTATATAATATTATATTAAATATCAAATGATTCAAAGTATATATAAATTAGTAAAATATAAAATATTTATTTATGCATAAAAATAGGGGTGGGGTTGCTGAGAGTATTATGTGGCCATGAGTTGGGGGGGGGGGGGCAAAAAGTTTCAGAACCTCTGGTGTAGAGGAATGATCACCCGATCCCCCACTTGTAGTAAAGATCAGGATGTCCACAGGAAACCTTGATGTCTGAAGAAATCTGGCCACTCTGTTTCTTGGTCATCTCTTCCAGTCAACTAATGAAGTGATTATCGATCACTTCAATTGATGTTGTTCCTCTGAATAAAGGTGAAATTGATTTAGGAGGGTTGGTGTGGTCTGCTTTGTCATTGTCAAACGTTGTCGTCATTGTTCTTGATGCTGCTGTTGATGATGATGATGACCATCATCATCATCATCATCATTATTATCATTGCGTGACAGAGTTTGGGTTTTTCTTCCTTTTGTTATTGCAGTTGTGGTTGTGCCTTTGAGTTTCATATGAGATGTTGTTGTTGTTGCTGCTGCTTCTGCTGCTGCTGCTGCTGCTATCACTGTTGCTATCATGGTTGTTGTTGTTCTTCTTCATCGTTGTTGAGATTGTGATGATATGGAACATATTGCGATCTTGTGGAAACCTCTAGTGCCTTTATGATAACAGCTGGCTTTTACTGAGAGCTGGCTATGTTCTGTGGTAGCCGGGAGAAAGAAGTGAGTGTGGTGCTGTGTTTGCAGTTGTTTTGGTGTTTCACCATCAGGGTGGGAAAGGTACTGCTGGGATTTTTTGTCTTAAGGATGGAATTTGGTTGCGAGGCCTGTTGCTCCGGGGAGACCTGATAACCTTTCTAGTACTGAGGCAGGCCCGTTGCCAGACTTTGGTGCCTGGAGGTGCTTCAGAATATTCTGGGTGGGCACTAATTTGTATTGCAGAAAGGTTTTTATAAACTGTATTTTCTAAATCTGAGGGTGCACCATTGAATAGTTAGGGGGCAGTGCCGTCTAGTGCATCCCTTCAGCCATAGGCATGTACTGAGTTTGTTGTAGTAGTTGCTGTTGTTGTTGTTACTGCTACTGCTGCTCAGTTCCTTTTTGTTGTTCTTGTTCTTGTTGCTGCTGCTGCTTCTGTTGCTTTTGTTATTGTTGCAGATGTTGCTTATTCTGCTTCCACTGTTGTGGATGATATTCATTTTGTTGTTGGTGGTTTCGTTTTGACTGTTTGGTCCGAAGAAGTGCAGCTCTGCTGTCTCACTTTTGTGAGTATAATAAAACACTTCGATGCGTGATGACACCACATGCATGGCATCTCGGTTTTCTACTATTCACCACTGCTGACAGCTGCATCTTGTTTTGGAGTATGAGGAAGTTGTGTATTTATTCGATGTTTTCAGGTTCTGTTAGTATAATAATCTCCATATCAATACCCACCCATTCGCTCTTCTGGAGGCATTTTTCTATGTGTATGATACTCTTCTCATTTTCTTAATTTTCATAGCATATTATGGCTGTTATTAACCACCATCTGTCTATTTCTGACAGAACATCTCTCACTTTCACCATTGCTTTTCATCCTTTAGTGAGGCAATAAAGTTAGTTCATGCTTCTTTTTCAGGGATAAACCTCACATCTATTGTTCTGAAATGGTTTCCACAAGTGGAGAGAGTTTTGTGACTCCATATGCTTCTCAGGCATTTTGCTTCTCAGCCCGTCTGTGCGTTAAGTTTACAACTCAACCAGTTTTCGTGTTGATGCATCTGCTAAAATTACCTATCACTTCTAAAGGTACTAACAAAACAGTGCATCAACCATCTCATTTGACAATATTACGGGTTCTTCTAAATCATTCACCATCTAAGCATAAAACTGAAATGTTTCAAGTAGCTTTCCTATATTTAGTTGTGGTTGTTGTTATGGTGGTAAAATAATGCTGCCAGTCCCAGTGATGTTGCTGATTCCGGCATCACCCAGATCAGGAATCGAAACCACAGTCTTACCATCATGGGTGTAACATCCTAACCACCTATGATAACAATAATAATAATAATAATAATAATAATAATAATAATAATAATAATGATGATGATGATGGAACAGTAAGCTGAGGCAAAACAAAATAATGATAATAATAATAATAATAATTATAATAATAATAATAATAAATAATAATAATAATAATAATCTTTTCTACTATAGGTACAAGGCCTGAAATTTGGGGGAGGGGGGGGATAGTCGATTACATCAACCCCAGTCTTGGAAGGATGAAAGGCAAGGTTGACCTTGGCGAATAAGAATAATAATAAAAATAATAATAATAATAATAGTAATAATAATAATAATAATGATGATGATGATGATGATGATGATAATGATAATGATAGGTATGATAAAAGAAAGAATGTCAGAAAAATCCAAAATATTGTGCTGACAAGTTCTGCCCACATCCTTAAAAAAAACCCTATCAGTTTAAATGTCTGTGTTGTATTACATGAAGATATTTTACTACTGCCCCAACCACTTCCCCTCCCCAAGCTTTCAGTCATACCATAACATCTTTTACTCTTCACGTGCCCTAGGATACTGGGTGTGTCTCGGCAAGTGATTGTAACAAACATGCAGATTAAAAGTAAATAATAATAATAATAATAACAATATATTATTATCTTCATTATTATTATTATTATTATTAAGGTGGTGAACAGGCAGAATCAGAATGTAAAAATGGGCAAAATGCTTAGCGGCATTTTGTTTGTCTTTATGTTCTGAGTTCAAATTCTGCCGAGGTTGACTTTGCCTTTCATCCTTTTGGGGTCGATAAATTAAGTACTAGTGAAACACTGTGGTTGATGTAACTGCCTAGTCCCTCCTACCATAATTTCAGGTCTTGTGCTTTTAGTAAAAAGGATTATTATCAGATGAAATAAGAACAATGATAAACGAGTGTAGAATGAATGTATAGCGTGTGTTTATTTGGTTAAACAAAAAAAACAAAAAACTGACCTTTCTGAAATATAACATCATCATTATTATTATTATTATTATTATTGGCGAGCTGGCAGAAACGTTAGCACGCTGGGCGAAATGCTTAGCGGTATTTTGTCTGCTGCTACGTTCTGAGTTCAAATTCCGCCGAGGTCGACTTAGCCTTTCATCCTTTCGGGGTTGATAAATAAAGCACCAGTTACGCACTGGGGTCGATGTAATTGACTTAATTTGTTTGTCCCCTCTATGTTTAGCCCCTTGTGGGCAATAAAGAATATGTATGATTATTATTATTATTATTATTGAGTGAGAGAGCAGTGCATGCCATCAAAGTGACACTGAGGTAAAATATACGAAGCCCAGTATACCCATCACGACTACCCGTCTGATAAGGGTACACCAGGCACATGCATCACAGCCATATGTGCGCGACATGGTGATCTCATATCAAGATAAACAGCGCATGACCTCGCAGGTGGGGTCCAGTTAGAATTTTCTTCAGGTCGAGTAGCCAATCCCACTCAAATGGTCCTTGAATAACGGTTGTCTAGGGATGTTGAATGAAACACCCATGTTTCCAAAGGTGAATTATTCAAACCCCAAAGAATACTTCTCAACACATGGCTATGATGTTCCCCCACTACTTCTGCTCGTGATCAGAGATGCACATATTGTCAGCCTCCAAGGAACATGCTCAACTGGTTAAGGTCAAACAACTGACAAGCAAATTTGTGGTATTAAACAGAATATTTGCTGTAGCCCATCTTTTATACCAAGACAAAACAATGTACATGATAACATTTCTAATCAATTAAGATCAGAAGCCATGAGAGCCACTGCCTGGTACTGCATCCGGGCATTTATTATTATTATTATTATTATTATTCAAATTCCGCTGAGGTTGACTTCGCCTTTCATCCTTTCAGATTCAATAAATTAAGTACCAGTGATATAATCAACTGTCCCCTCCTCAAAAATTTCAGGCCTTGTGCCTGTAGTAGAAAGGATTATTATTATTATTGTTGTTGTTGTTGTTGTTATTATTGTTATTATTATATGAAAACTCACAGCTTATTTTGCTGGATATGATGGAAAGTGTCAGTTGTCCAGAGCCAGCAGACTAAGGTGTCGCTTGTTTACTGGTCATGCTTTAAGAACCCAGTGAAGAATTCTTGCAGTTCCAAGCAATGCTGATTTTTGTACGTGTTCTACCTTTACATTTGTACCAATCTTTTTGAACTGTGTTAGTAGTTGAGTGCTGGTACTTCCCTGTGCACCAGTTACTATTGGTACCACATATACTCTCCTCTTTGATCACATCCTTCATATTTTCCTCTTCAAATCATCATAGCTGTTCATTTTCTTTTCTTTTTTCTCTTTGATCTTTTTGTTACCAGGACATATTATGTTGATTATCATGCATGTTCTTTCTTTTTTATTCACTACAACAATGTCTGATTTCTGATGTCTGGTCAAGTGATCACATTGAGTCATTGTATATCACAGGGTTTTGCAATCTTCATTTGCGGTGACTCCTTCTGAGTTTTTCTCATACCATATCATTGCTCTTTTTAAGCTGTGATTTCCACAGAGCTTCCAATGGATCTTTCTTACCACATTGTCATGTCATCTTTTGTATTTGCATTGTGCCAATTTCAGGCATTCGCTAACAATGTGCAATACCATTTCATCCCTCTCACCACACATTCTGCATTTGTCGTTGTCGGTAGTGTTGTTGATTCTGGACTTTACATAGTTAGTCCTTAATGCTTGTTCTTGAGCTGCACATATGAGTGCTTCTCTCTGTGTCTTCAGATCACTCCTCCTCATCTATAGCCACTGGTCTTCTGTATCTGTCTTGGCATTTGCATCTCTTGCAAACTTGTACATTTTTTCCCTTCCAGACCGTTTCTTTTTTTGGTGTTTTTTTCCCCTTTAAATCTTTCTTTCTTAACATAATTCTCAGTTTTGATGACACCGGCCTTCTTCACATGTTTCAACAATGGTTCCACGGCATTTTTTACATACCACCCTAAGCTGTTTTCCTCTGCTTCGATACAGTCCTGGCAACTGATCAAACCTCTCCCACCCTTTCATCTGGACAAGTACAGCCTATCAGTGTCACTTTTAGGGTGGAAGGTTCTGTGCATTGTCAACATTTTTCTTGTCTTCATATCCATTTTCATCAATTCTTTCTTCTGTCATAATAATGATAATAATAATAAAAACAATTATAATATTATTATTATTATTTTTATTATTATTTTTATTATTATTATTATTATTATTATTATTATTATTATTATTATTATTACCTCTGCCTTAGTGAAGGCGGTGGGTATTGTTTTCAGTTGTTTTTGTTTGTTTGTTTGTCCGTGGACAAGATACCTCAAGAACTGCTGGATGGATTCAGACGAAACTTTCAGGGATGTTTGGCCACGTGACTGGCACAAACGGATTAGATTTGGGGATTGATCCGGTACCAGACAAGGGTTCTGGATTATTTTTCAAGTTTTTTACTTAATTTTTGAGAACAGTCGGGTTAATATTTAGTATTCTCGTTTGTGAGAGCAGTCAAGTTTATTTCAGATATTCTCATACTAAAAATCATCTCTGGCTAATCTTTGAGAGGAAGTTGGTGTTGCCTTGGCAGAGGTTTGCGCTCTCTGAGTGCTCTTGTTATTATTATTATTATTATTATTATTATTATTATTATTATTATTATTCTTTCTGTCTTTAAGTTCTCAGTTCAAATTCTGCCGAGGTCAACTTTGACATCCTTTCGGGGTCGATAAATTAATTACCAGCCAAGTACTGGGGTCAATGTGATCGATTATCCCCTCCCCCAAAATTTCAGGCCTTGTACCTATAGTAAAAAGGATTATTATTATTGTTGTTGTACTTTTTTCCATTTTTTTTTTTCAATGATGCTCCAACATGCTTTCAGGGATTATCATGAAGATGTAAAATTCCAGTTTTGCACAGAAGGGGGTTTATTAAACCTGAAAGGGCAAAGTTTCAGATCAAGGAAAAAGACCAAGGAAGAGATCTTGCGTGACTTTCTGTTTGCTGATGATTGTGCTTTGATTTTTCACACATTTGAGGGATTTCAGGAAAAGGTCAACAGGTTTGCTGCATTTGGATTGACTCCTGCATTTGGACTGACCATCAGCATCAAGAAGACTGATGATTTATTCCAACCAAGGCCTGGGAAAGGACATACTTAAGACTCAAATGTGGTGATAGACAACAAGCCACTCAAACGGGTCAGGTCATTTAGATATCTTGGAAATACGGTAAACTCTAAGAGTACTCTTGATGATGAAATCAATGTTAGAATATCTAAGGTTACAAATGCTTCCGGAAAACTTTCCCATTGTTTGTGGGGTAAACACGATATCAGCCTGAAAAATAAAATAAGTGTGTACAAATCTTGTATTTTGAGCACACTTTTATATGGATCAGAAGCATAGACTTCCTACTACAAACATATGAAGAAACTTGAAACCCTCCACATGTGCTGTTTGTGCAACACATGCTACATAAAATTCAAGATAAGATATCCAATGTCAAAACCTTAGAAAAATGTGATATCTCCAGTATCCAATGCATGAGAATTCAGATGGGTAGGACGTGTTCAAATGAAAAATGGCTGCATTCTAGGAACTCTTTGGCATGGCCAACGAGTGGAGGGATATTGCGGCAAAAGATAAGTTGAAACAATCACTAAAATCTCTACAGCTTAACTAGACATCTTGGGAAAGTCATTGTTTAGATTGCTTAAAATGAGTCCTCTCCTTCAAACACTGTTATGTTGAAACCGATGGGAGCAGCTGTCATCATCATCATCATCATTATTATTGTTATATTTGTTTCCTCAGATATCTATTTCAAATGAATTCTCATTTGGAGCTATTGCTTTCTTAGCTGAGTCAGAGACCTCATCTCACTTGCCTGTTTTGTTTCTAGCATGAATTTGTTTTTATGGTTGGTTGTCCTTTCTCACACCAACCAGTTTTACAGTATACTAGGTGCTTTTCATTGTGGAACCTGCACAAAGGAGACTGTCATGTCCTTGGCACAACTAAACATTTTTCATAACTCTACATATGGTCAACAACAACTTTACAGAATGTACAGGATGTGTGAAATACAGACAGATTTCATGCAATCCTTGCTACATAGGCATTGTGATGCAAAAGAGAGTTAAACTGATAAGGACGTCCATAGGGAGGATTGAATATGGCCAGATGTAACTCCTTTACTCATTACACAAGCAGCATGGTATAGTGAATAAGAAAAAGGCTGAGTGGTAGATGAGACACAGATGCACACAAGCACGTACACTCATAGTTATTTATTTTTGCAAAGAAAAGGTCGATAGTAACTTCAAAGTTTCGTTAGTTATTGGCTTCATCAAAATGAGATTCTTCTGCTTTCATATTTTGTTTGTTTGTTGTTGTTGTTTTTATACATATTTTTGCTTCACCTTGTGGGTAGGGCTCAGTGGTTGCAATGTAGATGTGGTTTAATAGTATATTTTTGGAATGTATAAGACCGCTCTTTATTGATTGTCTGACTGAGTGAACAGAAAGAAGGAATTATTAAAATTAATAAAATACTGAATAGAATCTAAGATTTTTCAGTGGATGTACATAAGATGAGGGAGAAGGAAGAAACAAGATAAAGAAAGAATAAAAGAATAAAAAGGAAGAAGGGAAGGGAGGTTTATAGGATGGCAGAAAGAAAGAATGGGACAGGAAAACAATGAATTCTAGTTTTGTGGGTGAATGAGTTTGCTTTTTTATCTACTTGCAAATTGAGTTATACTTAGTTTGAAAAATTAAAGGCTGATTTTATTTATTATTATTTGGAATCATTCAAGCATATAAAAAAACACAGGTGAGAGAGCAGTTATGCTTGTATGAAAGTACAAGTCAAACACGGGTGAAGTTTTGTGGTTTGTGTTGCAAAGTCACATCCAAGCATATTTTAAACTGGGCAAGAGAGTCATTTTAAAGAATCTGGCTATCATAAGTAAAAAAAGAGATATTAGTATTTGATACTTTTTACATACATACATACATATGTTTATATATGTGTGTGTATGTATATGTGTGTGTGTGTGTGTGTGTGTGTGTGTATGTGTGTGTGTGTGTGTATATATATATATATATATATATATATATATATATATTCCCTAGTAAGCACATAAATGTGAAACAAGGTGGAAAGAATAGTACTCGAATACTGAAGGTAGAATAATATGCTTTACTAATAAAGCTGCAAAAACATCACAACATCACAAAAACTGTTACTTATAGTTTCACATTCCCATTCATCAGACAGTTTTGGTTGAGAAAACTGTCCGACAAACAGGAACATGAACTCTGAGTAACAGTTTTTGTAATGTCTTTACAGCTTTATTAATAAAGTGTTTGTGTATATATATATATATATATATATATGTATATTATATTTTATACAAGAAACGATGATATGTACTAAGAAATACAATACTTATCGGAGGGAGATGAAATATTGCAACTAGTAAGAATACAAGATGCATTTCAGCCTTTTTGGACCTAGTCAATGTTGTATCGTAATTTGTTACGTACAATAAATAAGATAACCAGACAACAGTAAAGAACAATGTAATGAACTAACAATCTCTTTACGAACCAACAATCAGTATTCCTTGTGAACTAACCAACTGACACCTTCCAACTTCACTGTGAACTAACACGAATTTCACTTAACTTTGAACTCTGACCCTCGAACTCACTTGGATCATTACTGTTTATACTTTACTCAGACCAGTCTATCTCTTGGAAGGGGGCATCATAACTCTCATCACAGCATCTCCCCTTCTGAGATTTCAACTCCTGTGAGAAAGTGGTATTTATGTTTATTTTTATTTCTTTCCAGCACCTCTCCCTCTTTTTTTTTTTTTTTTTTAGCTGTTGTACCTTAATTGTTGCCCGACTTTTAAGATTGTATTGTTCGTTGCACACAGCACTTTTTCTTTTCGTTGTACTAAGCACACTTTTTTTTTTTTTTGAAAATTTAATAACTTTTTTGTTTAAGTATTACTTCCAGATATCCAGTCTGTTTTCATTTTCTGAAGCTAGTTCTACAGGGTTCAATATCTTTCGATGCTGCCACTTCAAACATATCATAGAAAACTTCTTTTGATATTACCCTTCATTCTTTTGTATGTCTTATGTTTAACTGGTCTCTTATGTTCTGAACATTGTCCTTTAATTAAATACATCATGTTACCTAATCCTTTGATTACACAGCCATCCTCCCAACTTTCTTTACCATTTTTGTAATTTTTATAATGAACTTTGTCTCCTACTTTGAAATGTTTTTCTAATATTTCTAATATTTCCTTCAAATGTATTTTTTCTTTTTCCTTTATATGTATTTTTTCCTGGCAATAATTTATCGAAGATCCATTTTATTTCATGCTGGAACATTAACTCTGCTGGTGACTTTCCTGAATTAGTATTTGGATTTGGCATTATTCTATATACTCTGAAAAGTTTCGTTAGTGCTTCATCATTATCTAACTTGTTCCTAGCTTTTCTTAGAGCTCTTTTGGATGTGTCAACAAATTTTTCCGCCTGCCCATTTGACCTCAGGTGGTAGGGTGGGGGTAAATATGTGTTTTATGGCATGTGTTTTTCAGGAATTTCTTAATTCATATCCTGTGAATTGTATTCCATTATCTGAAACTAACTGGATCACCGTATCGAGGAACTTTATTGTTGTCTTTGCTATAGGTTTATTACATCTGCATACCTCTGGCCACTTTGTATAGCTATCCACAATGATTAGATAGTATGCACCGTTCACTGGTCCAGTGTAGTTGATATGTATCCTGGACCATGGGCTCTCAGTCTTTGGCCATGACTGGTATTTTACTAGTGGTGCTTTAGTTGCCAATGTGCAACCTCTACATACTTTCAACAATTTCTCAGTGTCCCTGTCCATAGTCGGCCAATATACAAAGCTCCTCATTAAAGCTTTCATTCTGGACATTCCTGGGTGCCCACAGTGGAATTGTTGCAATACTCGTTTCTGTAGTACACTTGGTACTACTACTCTCTGCACATACATTAAGACATTGTCGCAGAGTGAGAAATTATTCGAATTTGTATTTTTATTATGCTTATTTTTCAATTTTTCTTTGATTCTTTACAGATTTCATTTTGATATCATACGCTATCACCAGCAGTTCCTGGATTATATTACACACAATACTTCTTACTTCATTTTCTGACCGTTATCACAGTCTCTTCTAGTGGTTCCATGCTCTTGGGAATTAGCCTCAATAAGCAGTCTGCATGACCAATTTTCTTCAATGGAATATACTGCATCTTAAAATTGTAGTTCAACAATATTGTACCCCAGCATTGTAGTCGGTTCACTGTCTAGGTAGGCAATCCCTTCTTTGATCCAAAAATTGACAGTAAAGGTCAATGGTCAGTTTGTAACAAAAAACTTCTACCAGGTAGGAATTTGTGAAATTCTTTTACCGCAAAAATAATCGATAGAGCCTCCTTCTCTATCTGACTATACT
This sequence comes from Octopus bimaculoides, assembly GCF_046866305.1. Lineage (NCBI taxonomy): Eukaryota > Metazoa > Mollusca > Cephalopoda > Octopoda > Octopodidae > Octopus > Octopus bimaculoides. The sequence continues at coordinate 15,542,114 of NC_142951.1, read as the reverse complement.
TTTTTCCCAGCTGGCTTCATATTTCCATCTTTATACTTGTGTAGCAAGACTGTTCCTATTCCATATTCCGAAGCATCAAATGCTACAACAAAGTCCATTCTAGGATCGGAATGCAAAAGTGACAAGTCAGAATTTAGTATTTTCTTTATATCTTCAAATGCATTTTGGCACTTTACTGACCAATTCCATTTTATTTCCTTTTTTTCGTAAGTTGTTTAATGGTGCTCTCAATCTATGTATATTTGGAATGTACTGAGATTTTCTAGGCCAAGGAAAGTTTATAATGTCGGTATATTTGTTAGAGGAGGCTTATTCTTGATTGCATCTGCTCTCAATGGGTCATTCTTATCTATGATTTGACCTAGGTATTTGATTTTAGACAAAAAAAAAATTCTCGCTTCTCTTCACCGAGTGTGAAACCAAAATCCTTAATTTTTTTAAAGAGACACTTCCCGTGTTCGATATGCTCATTCCACGATTCGCTTTTGGTTAACATGTCATCGAGGAAAGGAAAAGTAAATTTACAGTCTGCCAGCATCGTGTCCATCACCTGTTGAAATATTGCAGGTGCTACCACCTCTGTGCGTGTTGACCGTTAACAGCTTTGAGCATTTTTTATCTGCTTTGATTTGTAGATATGCGTCAGACAGGTCGAGTTTTAAAAATATTTTCCCTCCATTTAGTTTTGTAAAAATATCTTCTGGGGTCGGTAGTGGATAATGGTTCATTTTTAAACAGTCATTTAAACCGGTTGAAAAGTCGGCACACAATCTAATTTTGTTATTTTTCTTTTTTATACATACAATTGGAGCTACCCATTTTGTGTAATCCACTCTTTCAATGATTCCGTTTTTTCCCAATCTGTCCAACTCATCGTCCACTTGCTTTATTGCCACAAAAGGCATCTTCTTATTAGGCTTCAACACGGGTGTATCATTATCATCTAATTCAAAACAAACATCAGTCTGTGCATAGACCTAGTTTGACCGAGAGTACTTGCAGAAACATTCTTTAAACTTTTCTCTTTAACTCTTCAGACGAATTATTTTTAGAGGGACAACCATTTACGTTTTTTCAATAGTGATTTATAGGGAAGTCCCATAAATGGAATAATTCTAACCAATCGATACCCAAAAGATCGGTTGCCTTTTTAACGACGAAGACTTTCGCTTTGCATGCTTTCCCTTGAAATGTGACATTAGTCCACATTTCGCCTATGAAATGTAATTTGTCACCTGTCATGCTACAAGCGGATTTCACTGTTTCCTCAACACAGGTTTCTCTATTTTCTTCCATGTGTCTATATTTATTATTGAAATATCACTTCCAGTATCCAATTGAAGTTTAATATGTATTCCATTTATTTTTACGTGTACGAATTTTCTTATTCGGGAGTCAAGTTTTGTTTCTGCTGAGAGCACTCTAGGATTTTTAATGTTTGACCTTCGTAATTTTCTTCTGCGGTGTGAACTCTTGGGATCAGTTCTTTTGCAGCTGTAACATTTTTCTATTTTTAAATGGACAGTCTTTTCTGAAATGTATGTCTCCACATCCATAACATAGATTAGGACATGGCACTCTTTTTTGGTTGTACTTTTCTGGTCAGCATATCTGTATTTTTGAGGAATCCTTTTCTTGAAATTTTCTACATCACAACAGTCAGTGACATGCACTTGCAACCACATACCTGGACGAAATCTGTCGCCTCCGATACAGGAAAATAGTGAAAACTACATTCACAAGTGTTGCGAATAGTCGCCGGGCTGCATAAAAATCCAATGCATGCAATTGAGGTAATATTAAATTAAAATAACTGCTAATGTATCATATCCAATGTATATATACCGTTGATAGGTAACATACAATGGTTTTATAACAGAGACAACATGTAGCTGAGGGTACATGTCACTGACAAGGCTCAAAAGGGTCAAAATGCATCTGATCTCGCTAGCTGCTGCCTGGACAATTTTTTTTCTTCTCCCTCTGATATATACTGCATTTTTAGCATAGCTCGTCTATAATAAATTTCATCTAGAACAGTAACTGCCATATTTTAGCTGTCGACGGTGTATATTGTACATATGTTAAGTATGACATATTGATGGTTATTTTTTCATGAGGAAGAGCAGCAAGTCTTCAAGTGGATTAGATTTGGCAAGACAACAACAGATGAAGGCCACAAACATTGGTACAACGGAGATGATACCAAACACGAACATGGAGTAGGCTTCATCGTTAACAAAACCAAGCAAACTCAGTCATCTGCTGTACATCTGTATCCAGCAGGCTCATCCCCATATGTGTGGCTGCAAGATGATAATATTACCATCATACATGTCTCTGCACCAATGTTGATGCCGTTGAAGAATTCTATGAGAACCTGAAGAAACTCATCGGGACAGCTCCTAAAAATTATGTCTTCATCATCTTAGAAGACTGGAACACAAATAGGCCCGAATGCATATGACCAATGAGCCAGGACACTGGGACAAATGAGAATCGGAGGAACTAATGATCGCAGACTGCAACTCCTGGAATCTGGTAGCACTCACAAACTGGCCCCAGCTAACACACTGTTCTCACATAAGACCTCGTGTAGAACATGGCATGCATACAATGATAGGACTCACAACCAATTTGATTTCATCCTCGTATCTCAACAGTTGAAATCCAGCATCAATATGGCTAGGAGTAGGACTTTCCTTGGCACAGATGTCAACAGTGATCATGATGTGGTCATAATGACAACGAGGCTCAAACTGAAAAGGACTTACAAGAAAAGAGCTATACATATTAGGTTTGATGTAGATAAACTGAAAGATCCCAAAGTTGCGGTGGAGTTTGAGGCGAAAGTGGGTGGCAGGTTTGCAGCCCTTAACTTTTTAAAAGATGATATAAATTCACTGACCGACAACATCAAAGAAACACTTTGTGAACTGGCTGTAGATGTGCTGGGGAGAAGGAAAAATAAACCATGGGTCGCTGATGACATCTTGGACCTGGGTGACATAAGATGGGACCCAAGGGAGACCAAGCTAAAGGGTTAAGAGCAACTCAACAATACAATGCTGTAAATAGGAAAGTTGGAAAGAAAATGAGAGAAGCCAGTGAGAAATGACAGGTAACTATTAGTGCCTTGTTAAGCCGAAACATATCAAGGCACTAAAAGTTATCTGTCAGAAAGAATGGGAGACAAAGCAGTAGCTAAAAGAGTGGACCCAATCATTGATGATACACTTATTTCCAAGCAAAGCAACTTAAGACTCTACCAGACCTATAGTACAATCAGCCTAATTAGGGACCCAAGTAAAGTATTGTTAAGTGTTCTGCTAAACAGACTTAAAGTAAAGGCAGAAATCCTTGTAGAAGAACAGGCAAGATTCAGGCCCAAAAGGAGTACTGTGGAGCAGATATTTAACATCATCTGCAGCATCAGTCTGATCTCTATCATAACTTCATCGACTTCAAAGAGGCATTTGAGCATATTTGGCATGGTGGGTTGTAGCAGGTGATGAATTACAACTTCGACAACAACTTCATCGAAGTAATCCAAGCACTGTATGAAAACTAAAACAGTGTGATTCTCTTGATCAACAAGAGATCATCGGAGAATTCTTCAGGACAACAGTAGTTGTTTGACAAGGTTGTCACCTATTCCAATGCTTTTCAACTTCTTCCTGAAGAACACCATGCAGGAAACACTCCAAGATTGTTTCCATTGAAGGACGGTTCATTTCTAGCCTACACTTTGTTGACATTGATTTGTTAGGAAGTAAGAAGTAGTGAAACAGAACTCCAAGAGCTCACCACCAGACTGGAAAAGATATCAGGAACATACGGGATGCAGATCAGCTCATAAAACAGCAAGACCCTCTTTAATAGAAACAACCAGAATATAGCAACCAACATAATGCTGAACAGAGAGAGACTTGATGAAGTGGACACCTTCAAGTACCTAGGATCCACTTTGACCAAGGACAGGAGATTTTAGGAGATAACAAGAATCAGTTTGGTCCCTGCTGCCATGACGAAGCTAAACACTCTATGGAAAAGCAACTTAGTTTTCCAACGTGACTCAAAGTGTACAAGTTCTTGATGACTTCTGTATGGGTGTGAGAGCTGAACTCTTACAGTTGACATGGAGCAAAAAATCCAGGCATTTGAGCACAAATGCTTCAGAAAGTTATCACACATCCTCTACTCAGAGCACAAAACAAACAACTTTTTCAGGCAGCAAATCAACAAATACACCGGCAGACAGGAACCACACCTTGCGCAGGTAAGAAAACGAAAGCTGTCTGGTATGGTCATGTATCTCACCACAACTCCCTGTTCGAAACCATCCCCCAGGGCACAGTTGATGGAGGGCTAAAGAGAGGCAACATCAAGGACTGGACTAGTTATGACACAGCGAACCTGCTACGCATGACAGAACAGACTAGTGGCAACGGCTGACTATTGATGCATCTAGAGTGAACCTTCAACGACTGGCTGCCCCAGTTAAGGGAACTTGATGATGGTTATCTAATTTATGAGTACCTGGTTTCCTGACTTATGAGAACTCTGGACAGCTCTCTCTCTCTCTCTCTCTCTCTCTCTCTCTCTCTCTCTCTCTCTCTCTCTTACACACACACAGTGTGTGCGTGTGTGTGTGTAAAGTGTCAGTGTATCTCTGGCAACATGATTAGAGAAATAGTAAGAATATAGTAGGAACATTAAGAAAACAGGATAATGCTGTTTGTTGAGGAAGACAAAAGAGATGAAAAATAAAATAAAACAAAACAAGAGAATGAAATTAAGGACAACGAAAGGTAGTAGAGTAGAAGAAGGTATAAGGAGGTTTAACTTTCTTAAAGAGGTTTATGGATATAAAAGTATACACACACACGCGCGTGTTACTACAAATGTAATATATATATATATATATGCATTGAAAAACGTACTTTAAACTGTAGAAGCTGAAAAAACAGCGAAAACTGGTCAGTAAAATGTGACCTCGAAATGAACGAAACAGACCAACTAAACGTGGAGAAGATCGAACGGCACTTACAGGAAGCGTTCACAGAAGGTTCGTACGCTGCGTTTGCTAAACTAGGAAAGGCGAGGTGGACGGGAGTGTTGGTAGTCGTGTGTGTAACAGAAATTCGAAGGTTGGCCACATTCTGGATTTATGGGGCACAGCCTGGAAAAAGCTGGCGTTCGTGGCTGGTTTTCCTGACGAGATATCAGAGCAGCTGCAACATCTGTCGAGCAGCGAAATGATATCCACGAGCGAATTCATCCCTCAAGCCCGTGTGTCGACACAAAACGCTGGGTGAAACGCAGTGGCAGTGGCAATTAAGGAAGCCTGCAGTGATCGATGAATAACGAAGAGAGAAGAGCCTCTGTAGAACGGTCGCAAGCGTTTAAAGACCAGTATTTTAGGTGTCAGGGTCTGCACATGGCGAGGTACAACAGAGAGCCGAAGCCTAAACCAATTTGTTATCGGTACAAGTGGGCGGGACATGTGGCCTACAACTGCAGCCGGGGAACCGATCAAAAGGAAGCTACTGCCTCGCTAGCTACTCCTGCATGCATGTAGAGGCGCTTGTACAGTCGCTGCCTATAGTGGGGGTCCTAGTTGGGAGGAAGTGGATACGGACTGCACAATGACCTTAGTGCCCACAAAGGTGGCTAAAACGTGGAACGAGATGAGTAGTGTAAGGGTTGTTGATGGCAGCAAAATTAGATGTAGAGGTAACAGGAAAATAGAGATGGTTGTGCGGGGAACAAAAATAAGGCTGCGAGCAATTGTGATCGACCATGTAGTGGATGAAGTTGATGTCGTAATTGGCATGGAAACGATCGACCGCCTAAGAGTTACTTTTGGTGGTGCAGGATCGCCATGTGCTGTGAGTGTGCAACAGGGGAAAGCCCTGAAGAACTGTGTTCCATACACCATCATGAACAAAGATTTTCAGGTTGTTTTCGGCGGTCAGCGGTGGACGGTTGAGTGGTACTGGAAAGGAACTTTGTGGAATAGGGTAAGCTGTTATCAGCATACTCTGAAAAGAGGTGTGCAAGTTCGAGGAAGAGGTGGAGAGATGGGATTGATGGAGGTATTTTAATCCCTTGGATGGAGAAAGTAAAGAGCGGAGTGCTGCCGTGAATGGCAGTAGTGTAGCCAATGAAAAACAAGTTCAGGCCAGTACTGGACTTTCTGCAGGGAAACAATGCGAGAGTGGAGGCAGATGACAAGGGCTTCCACAATCGTCAATTTGAAGTCTGTATATCTGCAGCTACACGTGGCTGAGAAATTATTGATGTATCAACTGGTAAAGCATAAGGGTTCGACATACTCTTTGACTAGGCTGGGTTTTGGGCTGAATTCAGCATCAAAGATCATGGCAACAGTACTCAAGTCTATTCTGGGAAAGGTGGACAAGGTAAACAAGGATATTAATTCTAATATTAACGACATCTTAGGAGACGAGACCGTGATGCCAGTAACAGAAGTTATAGGTCATCTAAAGAAGTTCGGACTAACTACAAAAACCACCGGAGATGATGGCAGGAAGAGCTGCACTAGGCTCAATGTGCAAGGAGACAAGGTAGGTGTACTGGTATTTCGGGGAGGAGATTCCGGAACTGAGCACCAGTGTGAATAGGTGAGAACAGTTCTCAATGTGTGAGAGACTGGTGGGTCCCTATCCAATTGCAGAATGGCTTCGAACAGCGTGTAGCTACGTCGAGAGACGAGTAGGCAGGGCGAGCTGGGGAAACAAAGTGGGAAAGAAGATGCGAGAGATCCTAGAGAGGATAAGAACGGAAGACCCAGTAAGAGAAGCTGGTATGTGCCCAAATTGGAGAGCATATGGTGCTATGCTAGCAGTCTAGTGAGGGGGATCGTCTGGAAATAGAGCCTGGATCAGGAAAACGGATGATTGTAATAACATCAACGTGGATGAATTGGACGAAGGGAGTGAATCTGGCTCTGAGAACAGCGGTGTACTATCGAGATTCGAACCGATTCGGCCACTGTGCTTGGATGAGTGGGATCAGTGATCACCATTGAGAGGAGAGTACGAATGAAAAAGGCGGCAGAAATGTTAATAAAGCGCTGTCTGGGGATTCTGGGAGAGCTAGCTGCAGAATTCGGTTTGAAACTGAGTAAGGTCTATGTGCCCTTCGAAAGGAATAAGGCAGACATCCCAACTAGGGTGAAAGAAGCCTGGTTGGCAGTGCCAAAGGATTCGGAGTGGGGCTTAGCTGCATATCATACATCATATAGGAGCGGATAAGATCCTGTATCTAGCCAGGAAAGTTGACTCCGAAGTTACTAGACAGAGCATTCAGAAAGTAGCTGGTAGTTGTGACAGGTATCAATCCATCGACCCTAACTCTGCATGCTCACGAGACGGGAAACAATCCAGTGGAACACAACTGGAAAGGATTGGTACTGGATGTGACGCACTACCAGCAGGGGAAGTATCTTTCGATGGTTAATTATGGACCGGGTGGATGGCGATATGGAAGGAAATCAAGTTGAGGACTGCAGACGAAGTTGCATGAATCCTGCACGAGATATTCCTGGAGCGTGGTCTTGTGGATGAATTGGTGATGGACAACTGCACTGCATTTCACTCGGAAGCGCTGGAGAAAATGCTTGATAAGTGGAACGTGTACCGCTTCTCCAGAACAGAGTATAGGCTGAATGGAAATGGGATCTTGGAGAGACACCGTCGCACGATCAAGGCTGAGAGGAAACAGATCTCACCAATTGAGGTAGTATTTTGATATAATATGTCACTCCGGTAAGGACAGACTGAGGAGTCGGTTCCACACAGGGCGATATGCAGATTTGAATGGTGCCATCTGTGTACGGTATCACAGCGACCTGTGGAAAAGAGAGATTCTGCCTTCGTTCAGATGAGGGATAATGTGTGGGTCAAGCTCCAAATGCGCGCCGCACGTTTCAACGGGGGAAAAGGAATAGTAACGGTAGTTAATTCTCAAAACGTGTCTGCGGATGGAGTACCACTTCATCCTTAGATGTCCGCAGGATCATCGATTTGTCGGACGACGGAGGAGGAGAAGAGGATGCGATCAGCACTCCATCTCTGCGGTGGTCACAGCGGGTGAGACGTCTGCTCTGGTGGATGGCAGATTTTTGACATGGAGTGAGATGATGAGATGTTCTTTGAAATCCGGGGGTGGAGGTGCGTGTGGGGCTGAGGTGGGCCGGAAGTATAGGGTTAGTGATGTCACGCGAACGACCGAGGGACTTTGCCGGAAGAAGAGTGAGGGAGAACATGAGAGCGGGAGGACGATTAGCATTTTTTTTTTTTTTTGCTTTGGGACTGTTGCTCACGAGTTCAGAGAATTTGTCGTTAGGCTGTGGCCAGAGGTTAGGCATGTGGGGTTCTCACGGACATATCCCGGCTGGGAAGGATCATCTACCTTACGAGCGGACTCGCGAGGTAGATGAATTACACCCACTCCTACATACCACTTAAAAAAAAATTTTAAGATGATAGGATGTGATTTCAAGAAAGTTTGGATTCTATTTCTGACAGGTAAAGTGACAATATACCGCAGTCATCACTGGTGACCCGCGGGACTTTCTGAATGGCACGCCTAATGAAAAATTACCTTGAATACTTCTAGTAGTGCGGCTCACCCCATGATGATCCATATCTCATGTGACCTGCTTCTCGAAAAAAGGTACCCATGCATGATTGGTTACCTAACGAATACTTCAATATCGTATAAATTTAGCTATTTTAAGGAAGGGTAAATTATGGCAGATATAATCATAGGCGGCAGTGTGTGGACAAATTACAGTCGTGTTTCATAAACACGCATTCAGTTTCGCTGTGTAAACAGAAACTGGTTAATTCTCAGAAGTCTCTCGGCAGAACGAACCTGAGAACAATTCGACTAGTTTCCGCCGGTAACTGCAACTACGTTGGAAGTGCTTACACGTGTTAGTCCTACTGAGAGAGAGCAAGCACTTCATAGTTTACTTCCGAAAAAGAAAAAAAAGAAAAGCAACGAGTAACAGGTGTGGATTTTACTCACATATCCGCCCATTCACTGAAGTACTGAAACAGAGATGTATGAATTGCGGATACATATGTGTATTCAATAAATCTGGCCATATAATGCCTGTATAGTTAAGAAGTTCACTTCGTCATAGTGATGTCCCAGGTTCGATCATACAACGCGGTGTTTTCACAGACTAATCAGGAAGCGATACATTTAGAGAGAGATAGCAGTTTGTCCACAGATTCTTTCTTAGGGGAGCCAGGACGCAGAGCACAGGAATCAATGTTTTGTTTTAAGAGTGCGTGCAGCTGACGAAAATTAAAAAAAAAATTATTAAAGCTGTTAATGGCCCCATGATTTACAAGCTGACTTCTGTGTTCCCATGACTTTTGTATAATTGTTTGCTCAGAAGAGAGAGGATCTTACACATACGTATACAGAGGCTTCTTTCAAGTACAAAATTAATTTTCTTAGGAGTTTAATAGTGGATGATTCAACTCTGGTTTCCCAGCCGGTAATTATATTTTATCGCACCCGGAAAAAAATTCACGGAAAAATTTCAATAAATGATAATTAGCATTATCCTTTGCTTCGTTATTATTAAAGCTAATACATAAAACGATTTTCTTTCACAAGTGTAAGGCCATTAAACTTAAGATATTATTTGTTTTATAATATCAAGTACAATTTATAGTATTTAAATGAAACGTCACATTTTTTCCAGTTATTTTTTTCTAGTCAAAATTGTGACTATATTTACGGAAAAATGGAAGGCAGGGAAAGATGACTGCAGTGGGATTCGAACTCAGGACATAAAAGGACGAAACCAAATGACTTCCGGGTTTTAGCGCATGTCCATGAATAAATATTGACTTAAATGCAGAAGTCTTAGGTAATTTATTACAATACGGAAGCATGAACAAGTTTAAAGCAATCGTTGAGTTTAACAAAAAAACATAGATAGTTTGGACAACTAATGTTTTAACATTTTCTTGTAATCTAATAAAAAAAGAACGGTATTTACTAATAACAAAAAAGTTGATTAGATTTTTCAGTAAAGTCACCGGTACCAAGCAGTGATGTAGTTAAATATTATTATTATTATTATTATATAATGCGAAGAAAATCTCTAATATATATAAACACATCTTATGATGCAGTTCTGTTCAGAGGCTTAAGCAAGTTTTACACTTACTACTCCAACCATGTTCTCCCTTTACATATTTTAAAGGTCTTCTCCTGAACAGTACTTAAATCATTAAGCTAAGCAATCGCCTATCTTCACAAATATATTACAAAATATTTCATTCATTTCAGAACATATATACATACATATATTATATTTTGAATTTAAAAAACCCACACATTTAATAATATTTATCTATCACCTGATTAAACCTGAAGACTGTCCAAGTTAAGGCGTGTTTATTAACTGTTCTGCAGGTTACCAACGTCCCTCCCACTTCAATTATACGGTCTACTCCTGCTATTACTTTTTCTTCCGGGCCTCCTGCAGAATCGTACAAAACTGCAGTTAAAGCCAGTCGTCAACTAACCTTCACACGGTGTTGTTGCTTTTTATGTTACCGCTACTGCGCTGGTTAAGGTGGCGGTCGCAGTGTTTGTTATGGTTCTGTGAGGCCCTGAATAGCAGGATAGGTTAGAATTCTGCTTTTAAAAAAATCATATCTTCCATTTTTCTCTTTCTCTCTCTTTGTTTTCCCTCTAAGCCGGTTATCGAGATACATACATATCTAAAAGAAGATAACACAGAATAAAAAGACCAACGTGAATCTATAACTTCATCAAAAAATATATATACTGTCAGAGAATGCTGCCAACGGGCATCAGATTGTCTACTTTTCTACAACAGACAGATGAAATGTTTCCTTGGACCTAAGAAACCTTCGACAAACCGTGGAAGGTGAGAAAGGAGTACAGTGGATAAAAAAATACTTCGGAAAATTCTAAACGATTTCAGATATAAGAAAAAAAGAAAAGGGCGAGGACGTAGTCGGCAGGAAAGAAATATCATTGGAATTTATATTATTATTATATACACCACACAAACACATATTTCTATATTTTATATACATACATATATATACATATATATTTGTTATAGCAACATCTATTGGTAATAATTACTCTACTGTAATTGAGTTATCGGTCTATCTTAGAACCGAAAGTGTCTTGGAGATCATCTCTGGCCATCTGTGATGGCTTTGGTGACCATTCAGCGTTCTCCGAGCCCCAGTAACAGCCCGGAATCGGTAAGTTGACCCATCTTCTCTTCTCTTATTTTACGATGTCTTTTTTGTTTGTTTTCGTTTTCTTTTTGTATATGTTTTTTTCAGTTTTCTTTCGTACATCACTTTGTCATTTTTTTTCTCGAAACACCTAGAGCTATGATGTACGTGTGTGTGAATATATATATATATATATACACACACACACACACACACGTATTGTATTCGTATTATATATACACATGTATATATAATGTATACATACAAATATGTATAGGCCTATATACTATATACATATTTGTGTGATTTATGTATATCTCCTTGATCGTATTTGTCTGTATTCGCACAAATGTATGTGTAAATCGAAATAAACACACGTTTAGTAGTTTTTTTCTTTTTATTTATTCCCCACCCTCCCACGAATTTCTGTTTCTCACTAAACTTGTTCCAAATGCACGCAAAGACTCCATTCTCTATTATTTCGTTAACTAATCGATCAAGTTTTTATTTCTCTTCGTGGTTTCCTTAAATCGTTAGCTTTGGAAATTTTTCTATTTCTTTAATCATTTTTTTTTTGTCTCAATTTCAAGGTTTTGATCGACATTTTTGACACAGCGATGATTCGCAAAGATTCCGGGGAAGCCCAGATCTAATTCAGCTGTCGGCCTTCTCTCTAAAAATGATCAATGTGTCTCTGATATGTATATATAATTTGTATGTCTGTCAGTGTATATTTGTATGTGTGTATAAATATATATTTAGTTATATGTCTGTCGTTTATGTATTTGTATAGACATATACGTGTATGAGAAAAATATGCATATTATGTGTGTATGCGTGAATATATGTGAACATGTAATATTTGATCGTGTGTGTATGTTTGTGTGTACTGTTATATGTGTATACATAGATATATACACACTATTATGTGTATCCATGTGCATATATGTGTGCGAAGAAATATATGTATGTATATATATTGTGTGTGTGTGTGTATATATATATATATATATATGATGTGTGGGAAAATATCTGTGTGTAAAGTGGGAGGGTCCCAGCTGATGGTTTTAAAACAAAAATCCTAAGTGTTTATTGTTGGTATATTTCTGCTCTATTATCACTCCTTTCATAATAATGTCTCTTGTCACATACTCGCACATTTTTTGTCTGTCTGTCCGTCTCTGTCTTTCTCTCTCTCTCCCCCCTCTCTCCCCCCCTCTCTCTCCCCCCCTCTCTCCCCCCCCTCTCTCCCCCCCTCTCTCTCTCCCCCCCTCTCTCTCTCTGATTACTCATAACTTCTTGATTGCTGTTTTATAAAATGCTATACTTTATTTTATACGTATAAAATTCCTTGTACATGTGACTAACACGCACACACACATAACATGTTTATAGATTCGGTGCATTATGTGGTTTAATTATAAAGTACATGAATATATCAACTGTAATAGTCATCATATGACGATGACAAGCTTAACAGCGATAGCAATCCTATTGTCATTTGATTGCGCCCCCATCACTAAATGGAGAGTTGATAAAGAACTGATAAGCAGTACACACACTATCCGGTAATTAAGCGCGCGCACACACACACACACACACACACGGCTAACTAATTACTTAACGTTTGGGTGGGTTCCGTGGCTACCCCGCACTCTTCACTACTATTACATATTTTGCATTTCCCCCTCCCCTTTTTTTTTTGTCTGAAATTTCTTTCTCTCTTCTTTGTCTTTTATCTTTCTTCACTGCTTTTTTCAGAATTATATATATATATATATATATATACACACACACACACACACACATATATGTTCTGTTAATTATTTGTTTTTCATGTAATTCTGTGGTGGACTTCTTATAATGCAGATATTACTTTTCCCCACTTCCTCCAACCTTCACATCAGGGAAATCCTCTCTCTCTCTCTCTCTCTTCCCACCTTCTCTCTCTCTCTCTCTCTTTCATAACCTCAGAGAAAAAAACTCGGTACATTCGCCTTTCCCTAAAGTAGGAATGCATAAAGATAACAAGGAATAAATCATCTGGATCGAAAATTATTATTTTTAGTTACTTTTTTTTTTGTGAGTGCATGCATCCGTATATATATATATATATATGTATGTGTGTGTGTGTGTGTGTGTGTGTGGTTATAATTTTTTTTATTTTATGGTTATATACATTTACCACACCCTGTAAGTCGTCATTTTGCTTGCATCAATTAGAATTTTGTCTTGTTCTTTTGCTGTGTGGCAAATGAAATAATAATATTACAAGAGAAATTACCATTATTATTCATTCAAATTAGTGTATTTGCTTGACTAAGCCTTGGTTAGCTTACATATTTTGCTTGTAAAAAACGGAAGGGGAGAAAAAAAGAGTAAGTCAGAGTTATTATATTGCAGCTATAACACCCTGTCTGAATCTCCAGCCCCTAAATACATGGCTACACCTTTGCTTCGTTGGATTAAATTCCACTCTGTGATCTCCATTGGTTTGTCAAAAGGTAGTCAGATATATAATGGGTTTTATTACTAAATAATGATGCAAGAGCCGTGGAAATCGTTAAGGGTGGGTGCTACGGTTATTCATTCACTGCAAGGATCAATCGTAATTATGACGATGGCTGTGGGATGATGAATAGCGGTGCTGGGTGCAGTGATGATAGTCACAGTCGTGGTTGTCATAATGGTTACGGATGAAGTGACGACGACGATGATGATGTTAGCGGTGGTAGTAGTGGTGATGTTTATGATGCTAATGATGTTACTAGTAGCCGTATTGCTGGAGTATTGTAACTGACTCATTACCCCTGGTTATTGATGTAAAAATTTAGTATATGTATATATATGTATTATATTGTGCGCGTGCTCATGAACAAAAGGATTTTCCTCATATGCGAGAAACAACCTGCAAATCAGGCATGCCGTCGCCGCCTAAACCCACCTACACTACCGCTACCACCAGCTAATATATATTTGCACTCTTAGTCGGCATCATCAGAAATAGGGAAAGAACATTAACCTTCCATCATCGCGGAATCGCTGACTAATGGTTGATGGAATATGCTTACATCCGTACACACACGCATACATACACACACACACACACACACACACACACACACGTATGTATGCTGATTATATGTATATTTTATATATATATATATGTGTGTGTGTGTGTGATTATTACTTTGCTTCCAACCACATGGTTGTGGGTTCAGATTCACTGCATGGTACGTAGGATGTCTTATATTATAACCCCAGGCCAACCAAAGCCTTTTAAGTAGATTCATTAGACAGAAGTTGAAAGAAGCCCATTGACTAAATGTGTGTGTCTGCTACCCTTGACAACCAGAACTGGTAATCTTATAATTTAGTAGTTTGGTATAAGAGACCAATAAAAAGTAAATACCAGGCTTCGTTCAACTGAAACCCTCCTAAGCATGGTGACAGTTGAATGGCTGAAGCGAGTAAAAGGAAAAAGTTATATATATATATAATGGGCTAAGGAGTGGCTGTGTGGTAAAGTAGCTTGCTTACCAACCACATGGTTCTGGGTTCAGTCCCACTGCGTGGCACCTTGGGCAAGTGTCTTCTACTATAGCCTTTGGCTGACCAAAGCCTTGTAAGTGGATTTGATAGACAGAAACTAAGAGAAGCCCGTCATATATATATATGTGTGTGTCTATGTTTGTGTGTCTGTGTTTGTCCCCCCAACATCACTTGACAACCGATGCTAGTGTGTTTACATCCCTGTAACTTAGTGGTTCAGTAAAAGAGCCTGACAGAATAAGTACTAGGCTTACAAAGAATAAGTCCTGAGATCGATTTACTCGACTAAAGGCAGTGCTCCAGCATGGCCACAGTCAAATGTCTGAAACAAGTAAAAGAATACAAGAAAAGAGATTATTCGAAATTGGATTTGTGTTAATAAATTGATGTCTAATCTGTTGAGTTTCCCATTTTCTTTTCTTATACATAAATGATAATATATCCATTTGCACTGATGAGAAGCTAACATCTTTTTAGTATTTCACTGATACACAGGATAAAACCTGGCAACTGGGATACTAACATCGCTTTAAGAGGTATTTATATACTTGCAATAATAAATATATATATCATCATCATCATCATCATCATCGTTTAACGTCCGCTTTCCATGCTAGCATGGGTTGGACGACTTGACTGAGGACTGGTGAAACCGGATGGCAACACCAGGCTCCAATCTAAATTTGGCAGAGTTTCTACAGCTGGATGCCCTTCCTAATGCCAACCACTCAGAGAGTGTAGTAGGTGCTTTTACGTGTCACCTGCACAAAGGCCAGTCAGGCGATACTGGCAACGGCCACGCTCGAAATGGTGTCTTTTATGTGCCACCCGCACAAGCCAGTCCAGGGGCACTGGCAACGATCTCGCTCGAAAATCCTACGGGAGCCAGTCTGGCGGTACTGGCAACGGCCACGCTCAAAATGGTGCATCTCATGTGCCACCCGCACAAGAGCCAGTCCAGGGGCACTGGTAACGATCTTACTTGGCTTGCCGGGTCTTCTCACGCACAGCACATTTCCAAAGGTCTCGGTCAGTAGTCATCGCCTCGGTGAGGCCCAATGTACGAAGGTCTTGCCTCACCACCTCAGCCCAGGTCTTCCTGGGCCTACCTCTTCCACGGGTTCCCTCAACTGTTAGGGTGTGGCACTTTTTCACGCAGCTATCCTCATCCATTCTCACCACATGTCCATACCAGCGCAATCGTCTCTCTTGCACACCACAACTGATGCTTCTAATGTTCAGCTTTTCTCTCAAGATACTTACACTCTGACGGGTATTCACATTGACATTACACATCCAACAGAGCATACTGGCTTCATTCCTTGCGAGCTTACGTATGTCCTCAGCAGTTACAGCCCATGTTTCACTGCCATGTAGCATGGCTGTTCATACGCATGCGTCATACAGTCTGCCTTTTACTCTGAGTGAGAGTCCCTTTGTCGCCAGCAGGGGTAAGAGCTCTCTAAACTTTGCCCAGGCTATTCTTATTCTAGCAGCTACACTTTCAGCGCACCCACCCCCACTACTAACTTGGTCACCCAGATAGCGGAAGCTATCGACTACCTCTAGTTTTTCACCCTGGAATGAGATAGAAGTTGTTTCCTGTTTGTTTACAGTCTTTATTTCACCTGAACATCTGCCACAAACAAAAACTAACTTGCTAGTTAACCTGCCTTTGATGTTGCTGCACCTCTTATGTGTCCATTGCTTGCACCGGGTACATCTTATAGAGTTACTACCTACTCCTTTTCTACATACTGAGCAGGGCCATCTACCTGAAGGGGTTTGTGTTTTATCTACCTTCCTACTTATTAGGATTTTGGTTTTAGCTAGGTTGACTCTAAGGCCCTTCAATTCTAGACCTTGCTTCCACACCTGAAACTTCTCCTCTAGTTCTGATAGTGACTCCGCAATTAGGGCAAGGTCATCAGCATAGAGGAGCTCCCAGGGGCAACCTGTCTTGAACTCCTCTGTGATTGCCTGGAGGACTATGATAAATAAGAGGGGGCTGAGGACGGAACCTTGGTGGACCCCTACCTCTACCCGGAATTCATTGCTGTTCTCATTTCCAACCCTCACCTTACTGGCAGCATCTCTGTACATGGCTCGCACAGCTCTCACTAACCATTCTTCTATCCCAAGTTTCCTCATTGACCACCAGATAAGGGATCGGGGGACCCTGTCAAAGGCTTTCTCCATGTCAACAAAAGCCAGGTACAGAGGTGTATCACCTGGTTCGTAATACAGGTGACTAGGCTATGTATTTATATATTTATGCATAAATATACTAGCACATGCATATTCTGTCTGACCCATGCAAGCAAGGAAAAGTAAATGATGACAGTACAAATACATATGTACATATACACACACACATGTATATATACATGCATATACATATATTCTTGTGTGTATGTGTTGAGTATATGTATGTGCATATTGGTATGCATAGATATATGGACATATATATTAACATGCATACACACATATAGGCACTGACATGGTTGTGTGGTAGGAAGCTTCCTTTCCAACCACATGGTTCCAGGTTCAGTCCCATTGCCATGGTACCTTGGGCAAGTGTCTGTTGCTATAATCTCAGCCTGCCAGACAATGCCTTGTGAGTAGATCTGGTAAATGGAAACTGAAAGAAATCTGTTGTGTGTGCGTGTATACACACACACACACCAGCATCATCATCATTTAATGTCCATTTTCCCATGTTGGCATGGATTGGACAGTTTGACAGGATCTAGCAAGCCAGATGACTGCACCAGGCTTCACTGTCTGTTTTGGCATAATTTTTACAGCTGGATGCTCTTGCAGAGGACATGAAAGGAATGAGGTTAGTATGTGTAATGTAAATGTACATGCTAGATGTGTAATGTAAGTGTACATGTTCACCAGAGTGCTACTTTTGAGAGAGAAATTAGGTATAAGAATTAGTTGCTGTGTGCAAGAGAGAAGTGGATGGACACCAACATGTCCATAAAGAAGTGCTTAAAATTTTAAAATAGATGGAACATGTGAAAGTGGAAGATCCAGGAAGACATAGGATGAAGTACTGAAGAACGACCTCAGGATGCTGAACCTTTCTGGCAAGAACACAAAGGACCGAGGTGCCTGGCACCTTGCTGTACTCAAGAAGGCCTGTACTCCACAGTAGAAGTGTTAAGACTGGTCCCTCTGGTGGTGCCATGTAAAAGCTCATGTGTGGTGCCACGTAAAAGCACCCATATGATGCCACGTAAAAGTGCCTGTGTGGTGCCTCGTAAAAGCACCCAGTATACTGTAAAGTGGTTGGTGTTAGGAAGGGCATCCAGCTGTAGAAACTGTGCCAAGTTAGACTGGAACCACATGCAGCTCTCTGTTTTGCCAGCTCTGGTCAAGCCGTCCAACCCATGCCAGCATGGACAACCGGATGTTAAATGATTGGGATGATATATTTGCATATATGCTTCTATCATTGTTATTTAATCTCATGTTCTATGCTGGCATGGATTGAAGGTTTGACAGGATCTGATGGTATCAAGGACTGCATTGTGCTCCAGTATCTAGTTGGCATGGTTTCTATAGCTGGATGCCCTTCTTAATGCCAACCACTTTACAAAGTTTACAGGGTGCTTTTTTTTTATTATGTTGCTAGCACAAGCGAGGTGGCCATGCAGCTTGTAAGACTATAAACCCCGAGTGGGGAGGGAGAACTTTGTTAGAAGACTAAGGAGTAGAGAAGGGTAAAGTATGAAAGAAAGGGCTGGAGCAGAGTGGCTTTCTTTTGTTGAGGATCAACATGACTACTCCAATGAAGGGATATAATAAATATCCTGGAAACTGCTGTAAGGCCTATTTATAAATGTTCTAAAATCTTCACAGCCTTGGTTGTTTTATCTCCATTCTGAAAAAAAATTATATATACACATGCTGATATATGACCTACGTTGGACCCCTTATTCACATAATCACCGAACCTGGAGCTTAACTGTCGTCTATCCATAGCACTTACTCAGCATTACCTGACACCTTTGGGTCTTATTGACACCATTACCTCTCATAACCTATATATATATATATATATATATATATATATATATATATATATATATATAGGGCGCAGGAGTGGCTGTGTGGTAAATAGCTTGCTTTCCGACCACATGGTTCCGGGTTCATTCCCACTGCGTGGCACCTTGGGCAAGTGTCTTCTACTATAGCCTCAGGCTGACCAAAGCCTTGTGAGTGGATTTGGTAGACGGAAACTGAAAGAAGCCTGTCGTATATATGTACATATATATATATATATGTATATATATATATATATATATATGTATGTATGTATGTGTGTATATGTTTGTGTCTCTGTCCCCCCCAACATCGCTTGACAACCGATGGTGGTGTGTTTAGGTCCCTGTAACTTAGCAGTTCGGCAAAAGAGACCGATAGAATAAGTACTAGGCATCCAAAGAATAAGTCCTGGGGTCGATTTGCTCGACTAAAGGCGGTGCTCCAGCATGGCGCAGTCAAATGACTGAAACAAGTGAAAGAGTATATATATATATATATATATATATACATATATATATATATATATATGGGAGAATATACAAATAATAACAACAGACGCGGACAGGTGGTGTAAATAACAAAAGGATATATTAGTATGACGCTCGGGAATACGGAAAGTCTTTGACGTTTCGAGCTACGCTCTTCAACAGAAAGAATACGGAGACAAGGAGAAAAACACGGAGAAAAAAAATTGAATAGTGTTCAGTCAACGGTCAATCATAATCATAATATATATATATATACACACACACATATATATATATATATACACATACATATATATCTATATACACACATATATATACCCACATATATATGTATATACATACACATATATATATACACACATATATACATATATATATGTATATACACATGTATATAGATTTAGATTCAAAATTGAATATAGTACTTATGTTTAGGCACCAGAATATAGTATGGTATTATACAAAAACCATTCTAAAAGCAAGGTGATCAAAAAATCAAAATAAGCAACACGGATTTCAAAGATGACTGCAGTACGCATGTTACATGCTACTCCATTTATTTAAGTAATGCGAGCATTACATTAAATGCAATATGTAGAGCAATCTTCAGCTGCACAAAAATGTAGAAAATTACAGTAGAATAGACATATTATAATTGTGGCAACATTTAAAATCCAAGTGGGAAGAAGAATACATAAAAATCCTGCTAGCCTTGGCTATGT
Source organism: Octopus bimaculoides (assembly GCF_046866305.1). NCBI lineage: Eukaryota > Metazoa > Mollusca > Cephalopoda > Octopoda > Octopodidae > Octopus > Octopus bimaculoides. The sequence continues at coordinate 15,522,020 of NC_142951.1, read as the reverse complement.
CAAGATAGATTTTTATGTATTCTTCTTCCCGCTTGGATTTTAAATGTTGCCACAATTATAATATGTCTATTCTACTGTAATTTTTCTACATTTTTGTGCAGCTGAAGATTGCTCTACATATTGCATTTAATGTAATGCTCGCATTACTTAAATAAATGGAGTAGCATGAAACGTGCATACTGCAATCCTCTTTAAAATACACATGTATATATGTATATACACATGTATGTAAATACACATGTACATTCACACACACACATATATATATATATATATATATATATGTGTGTGTGTATATATATATATATATATATATACATATACCATATATATGTATATACACATATATGTATGTACACATATATCTACAGGGTGCGTAAGGTATTTGAGGACATACCTTTTTTGGGGTCATTGATGTACTTTTTGCTAACTCTGTGTAATGTTTTTTTCAGAAAATAATAATAGCAGACCCTCAGCTTACTCAAGAAATGAAGAGGCATGCTGTTATTGTGGTTATAAAGGCTGAGCATAGTGATTTATAGATATCTCGATTTGTAAAGGTTGCCAGATCTTTCATCTACAAAGTTTGTAAGGAGCTAGAGACTGAAGATGGAAACATATTGCCAGTATCAAAGCAGAAAAAGCATTCTAAACACTCTGAAATTATCAGAACACCTGAATTTATCCAGCAAGTTCAACAAACCATTGATTACAATTCCAGAAAGTCAATGAGGTCAACTGCAAAAGATTTCCCTGTGTCAGAAGGAACAGTCAGAAATGTTGTCCACAAAGACATCAGATGTAAGTCTTATAAGATGAGGAAAGATCAATTTGTCAGAAAAAGCAAATGAAAACCATTATATCAGATCTAAAAGGCTCTTAAACAAACTGAAAATTCCAGCTGAAGAAGATTTGATTTGGTTTTTCTTGAATGAGCAAAACTTCGACCAAGATCAAAAAATTAACAGAAGAAATGACAGATGCTTATGTGCAGACCCTTCTGAAGTTCCAAGTGTTATGCATACAAAATTTCCTGCAACTGTCATGGTTTTAGGGGTTGTCAGCAATGAAGGACATGTGATGCCTCCTTACTTCTTTTCAAAAGGCCTTAGAGTTAACTCTGCCACCTACATTGAGGCCATGGAAATAATTGTTCAGCCCTGGATAGACAGTGTATGCAATGGAAGGCCATATGTGTTTCAGTAAGACTCTGCACTATCACACATGGCTCTAGTAACACAGGAATGGATGGCTGAAAATTTTCATAATCACATAACCCCTAACATTTGGCCTCCTAATTCCCCAGATCTCAATCCGTTGGACTATTACATGTGGAACATTGTTGAGAGAGAGGTCAATGAACACGCCCATAACACCAAAGATGTTATGAAAGCTGCCATAGTTAGAGTAATGTCCCAAATGAACCAGGACCACTTGATTCGAGCATGTAGATGATTTAGATCTCATATAGAAGCAGTTGTTGAAGCTGAAGGTGGCTTTATTGAATAACATTATAGAAAAGAAGGTTTATTTTTATCCTCATAGCATTTTTCGATAAATAAAGGTATCTGTTATTATATATCTGTGTTTTTATAAACATAAATCTGTTCTCAAATATCTTATGCACCCTATATGTACACATATATGTATGTACTCATATGTATGTATATACACATATATATATGTATATATACACATGTATATACACATATGTATATACACTACGATACTAATAACTTTGTGTACAACTCAATATACATATGCTTCAGAATGAAGAATTAGTGGAGTATAGAGTGGTAATAAGAAAAAGAGATGACAAAGGAATAAATGATCATCTTATGAATTTCATTAGCTTACAGCTGTTTCTGCTATAAGATGCACTGGACTCATAGTTGAGTGTCTGAGTAACAGCCTAGAGCTTCAGTGGAGCCTCAAATATAAAGCTCTTAACCCTGACACATTATTTTTCTCTCTCCATTTTGTTTTTTTTTACTCTCATTTTTTTTCTGTTGAAGAGTATTGGCTTGAAACATCAAAGACTTTTCCATTCTTCTTGAGCATCAAACTAATACACATGCTTGTTGGTTGTTCCCTCACCTGTCTTTTATTTTCAACCATATATATACACATCAACCATATATATACAGTCAAGCAAGGTGGAGTGCCTGCTCCTGTACTGCTTAATATCTTCCTAATTTGAAGGCTGTAAGCTTGCACTTTGCTCAAATCTGAACTGATTGTTGAATTACGGTATGTTGGCGACTGTGTTCTGATGGCTCATGCTTGAGAAACCCAACAAGCCATCATCTCAGCATTGTTCCAACTTATAAAACAATGCATTTGACAATAAAAATATAACTCTTCTTCCCACTTTCCTCTGTACAACACCAACAGCACTTCTGGTTCAGATACTCGGGTAACATAATTGCCAGTGACTTGCACGTTAGATCAGAAGATTGTAAACTACTTAGAACATACCTCTGTAGACTTTGGAGGGCTTAGAAAGAGAAAGAGCTGGAATTTGCTGATACTGGTAATGAGAGGAGATGGGTCAAATAAGTCTGAATGGAGGTGACAGGAGATCAACATACTACAAGGCATAGAGGTCACTGGAGTAGTATTAGAAAATGCCAAGAGTGTACTGGAAAGAGACTTGTGACCTGCAAGACAGTGGTTTTCAACTATTTTTTGCCTATGGACCCTTTTGATTCTATTTTATTCACCTGGACCCCCCCACCCCAAAAAAAAAAACCTTTGATGTTTAAAAGAAATCTTATTTTTATCATTAAATGTTATTAGGAATTGTATTAAATATTGTTAAAGTATTTTGAATGTTGTAGAAGTATTTCCAGTTTATTGCATATAAATTTTAAAAACAAAGTCTTATATGAACCCCCAAGGGCCATGTAGATAAGCACCAGCCTTTAAAAGTCTCTTAATTTCTATGAGACGTTTACATCACAATGCCTTGTTCCATGTTTAGTGGAAGATAAGGTAATTAACAGTGAGGTCTTGACAGAACAAGATCTAAAACCATATATACAGTGTTTAGTGGATATGCTGGTTTGGTTATGAAGGCTGCAAGAGTAGAGTTCCATATTTTTAAACTATCTTACTTTATGACCAGCCTGACTGTAGATCACTTCAAACAGGCAGTACAGTCCCTCTGTGAGATAAGAGGTTGTGTGTAAAAGGGACTTCTGTAAAGCACACACATTAAAATAAGTCATAAGAGGACATAGTATGGAACTGTTTAGCTTGGAGACATGGTGGACAAAGGCTGAGGGCAATTGAAATGGGTTTTGGGCAGTAAGAATAGAAAGGCAGAAGGCATAAACTGCACACAACTCAATGTTTATAAGGTGACTGCAATAAGAAATGCCACACAGTTATCACAAATGATGTGCTTGCCTAATGAGGGCATAGGAACAGAGAATTATGACAACATCAGCTACACCAGTCCTCGTGGTACATACAAGGGAGTGGTGAAAAGGTCTTGATTTTAAGGGTATCGCAAAAGGCATGGTTGGAGGCCCAACCTTCTGAGTTCTTTTACAGAGCTCAGAAAAAGTGTAGGACTGCTGCAATAAATGTGTGAATCTGAGAGGGAAATATGTTGAATAAAACTATGATTAACTGATCCTCCTGTTTTTCCTTTTACCCAAAGCCAGGAACTTGTTAATACCCCCTCATATTTGATTCTGGTGTCATCTAACTACCTGCCCTTCTTAAAAAACATGCTTTCTCAATTCTGATAGGGTTTTAAGAGCCCACGCTGAGCTTTTTTTCTCTTTTTTGTGGTGGAGGTGGGGGATCTCATGACTAAGTTTTATCTCCCTCTGGACTGGAGACCAATCTACACAAAGTAATGCCCTCACCACTCTTTCCCCAAACCTACTGACAACAGCTAGATAGGCTGAGACAGTTTTTTGCCCCACAAAAAACAAAATGTCAGCAATGTATTTGAACTCATGACTTAAGGCAGAAGATACTAAAATAGGGTCTGAAAGAGATGTCCCTTATTCATAATGACTACCAAGTCTCACACTGATTCACATTCTAAAATTGATGTGTTGACATTTAATGTAGATAAATACTGTTTGTGTGTGTGTGTGTGTGTGTGTAATGCAACCTCAGAATTCTGTTGCAGGTTTTTCTTTTGTTTTTCTTTTTCTTAGAACTATTGGTAGCTTCATAAGTCTTCTTCTGTAGCAGAACCAGTTAAAGTGGCTGTCTTGTTGCAAGAAAGGAGATATCTGCAAATGCTAACAGAAATATTAAGATCTTAGAAAAACAGTTCTTTTGGTAATCTGCTGCTGATATTTTTACTTTGTTAAGCAACCAGCAACAGTTTCAAAGCAGTAAGGGAGCCTCTATGACAGAAGTTCCTAGCCTGGAGTCTGCAAACCCCTGGCATGTAGTGATGGTCATGGTGGAGTCCACAAAGTTAGTATTGTCTGAGAGCTGTGTTCAAAATTTTAAAAGTCCACGGCATAAAATGCCTAATTATTCAGTTACATCACTCAGTTGAGAGATGAAACTGGGGAAAATGAATTTGTTGTTAGTCAATAAATTTGGCTTACTGAGTAGAGGGAGAGAGAGAGAGAGAGAGAGAGAGAGAGAGACCTTTTGAGTCTAGGGTCTGTGAGAATCCTCCTCATTATTATGTTATTGAGTTTACTGAGGTCTGCCTCAGTAAACTTTCTATGGCCAAGTGCCCTTCCTGTCACCAATCCATACCCTATTTCCAAACAAAGTATTATTTCCCTATGGCCAGACATCTTTGTGCAGAATATTAAAATAAATGACATTCATTTACTGCAATCACACAATGTAGTCTTGGGTTCAATCCCATTGTGTAGCATCTTGAGCCTTCTACTATAACCTCAGTCCAACCAAAAGCTTTGGGAGAACACTTGGTAGATAGAAACTGAAAGAAGCCTCTGTGTGTGCATGTTTTTGCATGTACCTTTAGCTTTGTCATCACATGATAGTTGTAAATGAGCAACCTCATTTCCAGTCTTCCATGTAAAACATGCCTGGCTATGAGGAAATATTACCTTACTGAAAACAGGTGAAGGTTGGTGGTAGGAAGGGCATCTGGCTGTAGAAGTTTGTATTGATACATTGGAAATCTGGTACAAATGTCTGGCATTTAACTTTGTATCAGTGACTGAATTGAATAGTGATATAGAATGTCAAAGGTCATATCAACACAATCCAAAGTAAGGTCAAAATATTGTCTGGTATGAAAGAGATCTCAACTGTTTACTGTGTCATGGAGATTTAAGTTACAGAACAGTAAGTTCTTATTTCAGATGACACAGTTTACTGTCTCCAACTCCACCACCAACACGTTATATATTGTTGTTGGTTCTTTTTTTTTTTTACCTCAGGTCAACTGTAATTGATTGAGCAGACCCATGATCCACAGCATTTCAGCTAGGAAGGGGGCGAGTGGGCATAGCTGTTTGGATACATCAGCATGGTCAACTGGACGTTCATTCCATTTTGATGACAGTACATTCTGGACGCTGAATGCATGTGCACACATGCAGGAATACATAATCACAGATAGAAAACTAGAGAGACAGAGAGAGATTACATTTACATACAAACATAACTGGAGACCCATTTACAAAACAGAGAGAGGACATGAGAGTAACATTAAAATGTCTGATAGCAAATGATTCAATGTTGAATCAGTGACACCAAAACAACAGTGCCAGAACATTGCATACCCAGCTCAAGCACAAAGTTTGGTGTGTGTGTGTGTGTGTGTGTGTGTGTGTTTATGTCTGGGTGTTTGGAGGTGATTTTTTTTTTCTTTATGTTTTGGCAAAGCCTAGGATGATTGGAGTTCGCTTCAGCGACGAGCAGTGTGCTTTGCATTTCAAAGTAGTCTTTCACTTTTAGTACTTTAGTTTTGTAATATAGATGGCCTATGGGTATGGACTGTAAACTAAATTGTTGTAGAGTTTGTTGGGTTTTGTATCCTACTGTAACATGTGGAAAGATTGAGTGGTGGTGAACTGAGACAAAACTGACGTAATCCATGATGGATCTTAGAGTTGTTTGTATATCAGAGTTGTTTGTTTCTCTTGGCCAGATGCTTTAAGTAAGTTTACTCTTTTACTTGTTTCAGCCATTTGACTGTGGCCATGCTGGAGCACCACCTTTAGTCGAGCAAACTGACCCCAGGACTTATTTTTTGTAAGCCTAGTACTTATTCTATCAGTCTCTTTTGCTGAACCACTAAGTTACGGGAACGTAAACACACCAGCATCGGTTGTCAAGTGATGTTGAGGGACAAACATAGACACACATGCATATATATATATATATATATATATACACACACGACAGACTTTTTTCAGTTTCAGATTCACTCACAAGGCTTTGGTTGGCCAGAAGCAATAGCAGAAGACACTTGCACAAGGTGCCACGCAGTGGGACTAAACATGGAACCATGTGGTTGGTAAGCAAGCTACTTACCACACAGCCACTCCCGTGCGTTATTTTGCTTTTTTCCTTTACTATGTCATTAATGTGTGATATGTTTGTTGTGTCAGGTTGTTGTTGTTGGTGGTGGTGTCTGTTACTTTCAGTGGTTTTGCTTAAGATCAAAGTGCAGTCAATGTCTCTGCTCTTCTCAACTTTATATTCAAAACATTCTTAATGATAGCAACATTGATTTTAAACTGAACTGTAATTACTGGAGAAGATGTGACAGTTTGTTCTGCATTTGCCACTGGTTAACCTGTTATTGCAGGCAGCAGACGATGGATTTGGTAGGTGTTTACCTTGTTTCCGAGTCTTGTTTTTGTGCATTTGATGGATGTTTGGGAGTAATTGTGTGGAAGGGAGGATAAATGCAATGTCATCTGTGCATGAAGTTTTTTTTTCCTTTTATTAGTTGTTTCAGTCATTGGATTACCACCATGCTGGGGCACCACCATGAAGGGTTTCAGCCAAGCAGATCTACTCCAGTACCTATTTTTAAGTTTGGTACTTATTCTATCAGTCTCTATTACTGAAACACTAAGTTACAGGAACACAAACAAACCAACACAAATTATCAAGTGGTGAAGAGGGAGACAAGCATGGAGAGAGAGAGAGAGAGAGAGAGAGGGAGAGAGAGAGACACACACACACACACACACACACACACGCTTCTGCACAGTTTTTGTCTACCAAATTCCTCATATGGCATTGGTTGACAAGAGGCTATAGTAGACGACTTTTGCCCAAGGTGCCATGTCAGGGGGTTGAACCAGAAATACGTGGTTGCAAAATAAACTTCTTAACCACATAGCAGTGTGTGGTTAAGGACATTGTGCATGTTTCTAGGACATGCTTGAAGTTTGTGTAGATATGGGTTTAAAAGCATGAGGGACACTCATGCTTTTTAACCTGTCCTCCATGAGAGGTACCCATGCTTTTTAACCTGTCCTCCATGAGGGACACTCATGCATTTTAACCTGTCCTCCATGAGAGATACTCATGCTTTTTAACCTGTCCTCCATGAGAGATACCCATGCTTTTTAACCTGTCCTCCATGAGGGACACTCATGCTTTTTAACCTGTCCTCCATGAGAGATCATCATCATCATCATCATCGTTCAACGTCCGCTTTCCATGCTAGCATGGGTTGGACGATTTGACTGAGGACTGGTGAAACCAGATGGCAACACCAGGCTCCAGTCTGATTTGGAAGAGTTTCTACAGCTGGATGCCCTTCCTAACGCCAACCACTCAGAGAGTGTAGTGGGTGCTTTTACGTGTCACCCGCACGAAAACGGCCACGCTCGAAATGGTGTCTTTTATGTGCCACCCGCACAAGCCAGTCCAGGGGCACTGGCAACGATCTCGCTCGAAAATCCTACAGGAGCCAGTCAGGCGGTACTGGCAACGGCCACGCTCAAAATGGTGCATCTCATGTGCCACCCGCACAAGAACCAGTCCAGGGGCACTGGCAACGATCTTACTTGGCTTGCCGGGTCTTCTCACGCACAGCACATTTCCAAAGGTCTCGGTCAGTAGTCATCGCATCGGTGAGGCCCAATGTACGAAGGTCTTGCCTCACCACCTCAGCCCCTCATGCATTTTTTGCCATATACTTGTAATAATTAGTTTTTGAGGAAGAGTTGTCGTAGTTGACTTGGTGAGGTATGTGTTTCTGTCTGTTGGTTTGGATTGTCTAGTGGTGGTGGGGCTTTCAGTTTTCATCTACCAAATCCACTAACAAGGCCCCAGTTTGGACAAAGTGCAACACAGTGGGACAGAACCTGAAACCATGTGGTTGGGAAGCAAACTTCTTAGTCACACCGCCACACCTGTGCCTCGTGTGACTGGTTTTATTATGATTGGCTTGCAGGCTTCCTGGATGTTTAACGAGATAATAGATTAGCAGAGTTAGTGTTGCTCCATCTCAAGAGGAATTAGTTATGACTCATAACATGCGTTACAATGCTGCTACTGCTTACAGCAGTATACTAACATAACTCTGTTATATCTACTTAAGTGATTGGAAGTTCAGCATCTTGTCTGTCTATGGACACAACAATGTTCCTGTGATAGGATATGAACTATTGGGATAGCTATCACACACATTCAAACAATGTGTGTGTGTGTGTTATATGTATATATCTTGTGAGTGAATTTGGTAGAGGAAAGCTGTAGGGCGTTTATCATACATGTGTGTGAATGGCGATATGCTTCAGCTTTCTTTGAGCAAAAAAGTGAATATTTACATTCTGGTCTCAAGAAATTTGCTGATGACCTGTGAAATATTAAAAACCCTTTCCTTGAAAATGAAGTAAGGTTTGTGCCGCAGGAAAAGCATCCAGGCCATACATCCCTGTCCAATCCATGCTTGCATGGGAAATGAACATTTAATAATTGAATGTACGCACGCACGCACGCACGCACGCACCTACCTTTTATTTTTTTTACTGGTTTGTCACATGATAAAATTGATCATTTACTTGTTTCAGTCATTAGACTGCAGCCATGCTGGGGCACCACCTTGAAGAATTTTTAGTTGAATGAATTGAGCCCAGTACATTTTTTAAAGCCTGGTACTTATTCTATTGGTCTTTTGCTGAACCACTAAGTTATGGGGACATAAACACACCAACACTGGTTATCAAGCAGTTGTGAGGGACAAACTGACGTGCGCACGCATACACACACACAAACACACACATGATGGACTCTCCTGTTGAAGATGACATATGAGCGGATCATCATTCCCTGAACAGGTGCATGAGTGAACCACACGCCAGGTGTCGAAGTGATCGCAGAACAACGTGAGATGAAATGTTTTGCTCAAGAACACAACACACTACCCTGTCTAGGAATTGAAACCACAATCTCACAATTATGAGTGCAACACCCTAACCACTAGGCCATGTGTTCTCACATTATATATATATATATATGTGTATATATATATGTGTGTGTGTGTACACACACACACACACACACAGAGGCTTCTTCAGTTTCCTATTTCTTTATTGCCCCCAGGGGGCTAAACATAGAAGGGACAAACAAGGACAGACAAACGAATTAAGTCGATTTCATCGACTACAGTGCGTAACTGGTACTTAATTTATTGACCCCGAAAGGATGAAAGGCGAAGTCGACCTCGGCGTAATTTGAACTCAGAATGTGACGGCAGATGAAATACTGTTAAGTATTTCACCCTGCGCTCTAACGTTTCTGCCAGCTCGCCGCCTTAAAGGCTTCTACAGTTTCTGTCTACCAAATCCACTCACAAGGCTTTGGTCAGACTGAGGCTATAGTAGAAGACACTAGTCCAAGTTATGTATAAGATGTCTCTGTGTATAAAACACACACACACATACACACGTACAGTGCATCAGGTGACTGTGAATAAAAACCTTGAAGATGAAACATATCCTCTGTAAAAAGATGATGTAACAGAAACAATGGGGAGAGGAGGGGAAGCCATAATAAATTGATCTCAAGCAGGAAGCGTTTAGGGGAAAAAATATTCAATACAAATATACTAAGTCACTGATAAGATTAAATATTCAGGATATCACATTTTATTAATAGTAAATATATACATGTTTGTGTGTATGTAATGTGTACGTTTGTGTTTGTATATTTTTTCTTTATCAGTTTCTGCTCGAGAGCTGTGGCTATGCTAGGGCATTGCTATTGAAAATTGAAACTTATATATATATATATATATATATATGTATGTATGTATTTGATATTTTAGACTAATGGGTATATATGTTGATTAGTGTGTTTAAATGTTGAGTAGAGCACTGGCGTCATCTGCAGTCAGGACATATTTCTGTTGGATCTACTTCAGGAACTCTGCACTGAGATAATGATAACTGATTAAGTAATCAGAAAATGGATTTGGTATTAATCTTTATTTTGTTGTACAAAATAAAGATTAGATATAGATCTCTTTTTTTTTTTAATACTTATTTTAGTCTTAAGACTGCAGCCATGCTGGGGCACTGCCTTCAGCAATTTGTTAGTCGAATGAATTGACTCTTGTACTTATTTTTTGTTAAGTCACATACTTATTCTATCAGTATCTTTTGGTTGTCAAGCAGTGGTAGGAACAGACGCATTACCATGCACACACACACACACACACACACACACATATATACAATGGGCTTCTTTCAGTTTCCATCTACCAAATCCACTCAAGGTTTTAGTTGGTTATAGTCAAAGACACTTGTCCAAGATGCCCCACAGGGTGACTGAACTTGGAACAATGTGGTTGGGAAGCAAGCCAATTACCACACAGCTACATGGTAGAAATACAACACAGCAAATTTTAACTACTACTCCATAGACTGGGGTAAATGATGGACAACGTTAATCAGTTTTCAAACTTTGTGTTCTGCTTGGATGTCCCCATCATTTGATCAATCATAGATGCACACACACATCAATTTCATTCAGATGTTGACCCTGCAGCTTACTCTGTTAAGTTCATCAAAGGTACAGGCTATCAGATATAACTTTAAATCAGAGATTGATTGCTTTACAGATCGTATTTATGAAAATCCATAAATATCCATAGAGTTTATATAATCATTTACAGGGAGAATGGAGTGAGCAAGTCGTTTTATTTCAAAATTTACAATTGTTTCATCAATATTTGATCTATAATGATACCTCAAGAATCTATAACTGCATGTATTATACAGGACATTCAGGGTAAATTTGACAGTTTTTATAAAAATAAAATAAAATATAATATCCCATTCCAAAATAAGAACATTTTTAAAAAAATCAAAAAATATCAACTTGACTATGGCTGGGAGATAAGTTTTTCCAAAGTAGTTTCCAAAGGGGTTGGTGAGGTCATAGAAATTTTCCAACAACCCCTCTTTCTAGAGGTCTGGCAAGGAGCCAAATCCTGTTACCTCACGTATGGCCTTCCAGGAGCAACTCTCTCCCATCAGAGATTGACCATAATCTCCAGCAGTTTCACATAGCTGTCTGAATTGAGCCTAAGGCCCTGTTTATCAGTTGTTGGATGAATTCTGGCATGCAAACACAGTCATAACACCTGCTGACCATGGCTTCATAGTTTCTGTCCATGTCACGTCTTACAGTCTTTACAGCATTCTCAAAGCAATAAACAACAGTGATGAAGTTGGCATTTTGATATCCAGTATGAATCATCATGAAATAGGGACCTCTTTTCCACTGTTGAAATAGGGATCTCTTTTCCACTGTATAGCAATTGTCTTCTATAGTCCTGGGCCACCTAAAGCGTTGTAAGTGGATTTGGTAGATGAGAGTTGAAAGAAGCTTGTGGTATTTATTTGTCTCTCTATTCATCTATCTGTCTATATATCTATGTGTGTGGGTGGGGGGGGGGGGGAATGTCTCTATGTATGTTTGTGTCTCTATGTTTTAACATGTGCTTGATGTAAATGTGTCATTGCCATACAAGCAGAGTCATCAATTTCCAATATTCTGTGAAAATGCTGGTAAAGAGGAATTGCCATCCGGTTTCACCAGTCCTCAGTCAAATCGTCCAACCCATGCTAGCATGGAAAGCGGACGTTAAACGATGATGATGATTAGAAACAAGTGAGGGCTGGCAACTGGAAGGGCATTTGGCTGCGGAAAATGTGTCAATAAATTCCATCCAATTCCTGCAAGCATGTAAAAGTATCTATATAGATATATAGATAGATAGATATATCATCATCGTCATCAACATTTAACATCTGTTTGCCATGCTGGCATGTGTTGGATGGCTTGATAGGAACTAGATTGCATGGTCTGTTTTTGGCTTGGTTTCTACAGCTGGATACCCTTCCTAATGCCAACCACTTTACATAGTGTACTGGGTGCTTTTTATGTGACACTGTCTCCATTGCTTTTTATATGGCACCAGCACCCACATCAATGCTTTTTGTGTGGCACCTTGGTTTTAGGATAATAAACTTTTTTATAGCAAAACATATTCATGTGCTTCAAACCTATAAAGACTTATGGTTGAGGTGTGTTGGGTTATATCTAGAATTCTATGCAATGTGGCCCAAAGTAATGAAATGACTGCAATCTAAAATGCAGTTCTTATCAAAGTTCACATAACCATCTGGCCATCACATCAAACTAAGAATAAAACACATACTTTACTATATTATATTATGCCAATTCGTTCAGCCTTTATGAATTAAGGCATGTTTCCCATGTAGCTTGTAAGTTCTTTGTTTCTTTTTGGTATTAGACTCCTATGTAAGGTGGTGAGCTGGCAGAATTATCAGCACATCAGGAAAAATGCTTAATCGCATTTTGTTCGTCTTCATGCTCAGAGTTCAAATTCCGCTGAGGTTGACTTTGCTTTTCATCCCTTCGGGTTCAACAAAATAGTACCAGATGAGCACTGAAGTTAATGTAATCAACTTACCCCTCCTTCAGAATTGCTGGCTTTGTGCCAAAGTTTGAATCTTCTCTGTCAGTTCAATTCTTAGGGGTTTTCTCCTTGAATTTTCTCCTACTGCAGAAATAGATTTTGAAACTTGTAAACATGATCAAAAGGATTAAAACAGGATTATCTCTGTAAACCTATAAACTAGCCACTTGTAAAATAGTACATTTTTAAGTGTATATATTTTTGGTTGTAGTGAATTTTAAATATGTTCATGTTTTTTCTGGTGTTGATGTGAAGATATAAACTGTTTATTTCTGTTTATTACTCAGTTATTTGCAACTTGCATTGTACAGAGTTTCTAAAGCAATTTAACTACATAACTAATGTATCGAGTTGTATTTAAAATAATGTTGGCACAATATAAGAAATATTTTTATAAGCTTTACAACTCTTACATTATATATGTGCATGTGTATGTAAAATGTGAGTGTGACTGTTGGATATGTATATGAAATGCTGGTCACACTCTGTATATCCATTATGAAATTACAGAACCATAAGAGTTTATAGATATAAACATTATTACAGTTGTCTCATTTAATGTTATATGTTCAGTACAATTTAGCTCAAGGAAACACTGCTCGTCCATTCTTGTGATACTTTATGTAGAAGAAATAAGTAACACGGCTGTATACGTGTTTGTATGTGTGTGTATACACACTCTATCTTTTCTCATTGCATTTTGAGGTGTTTTTGCTTTCAGTATCATTTTGGGGTGTAAACTTAGTGATTATTTGAATAAACAAGATTTTGGCATATGAAAAACGTATAAGATTTTTCATTACCACTTTCTCCCACCACCACCATCATCCCTCCCATTTTTGAAAGCATCTCCCTCCTCTCTCTCTTTCTCTGTGTGCATATGTATGTATGTATATATAGGCAGTTGTCTCTTTTACGTCATTGTTTTTGTTATTTATCTTATTTACACATCGACAGCTACTTCTTATCAGAACATTGCGGATGTTGAAGTAGTTGTTGTTGTCTTGTTACAAACACAGGTATGAAATCGGGAGAATGTGAAAGAGCTTTCCTTCTCTTAAATAACCTCCAAGTCAGTGCTTCTAAAGATTTTATTTTTTGTTTTAGAAGTTTTCAGTAAACTCTAGTTCACAGTTTATCTTCTCATGGATAATGAAATTATGCAGGTCTGGTTGTGTCGTTAAGAAACTTGCTTCCCAATCTTGTCATCTTGGATTCAATCCCACTGCATGGCATCTTGGGCAAGTGTCTTCTATTATAGCTCAAGGTTGATCAATGCCTTGTAAGTGGATTTGGTAGACGGAAACTGAAAGAAGCCCGTTTTGTTTATGTGTGTGTGTATACATCATGTGATGGTTGTAAATGAACATCATCATCACACAAATAGGGTTTGTTTCCAGTCTTCCATGAGAAACAGGTGAGGGTTGGCAACTAGAAGGGCATCCAGCCATAGAAACTCTGCCTCACCAAATTCTGTCTGACCCACACGGTGGTGGCTGTGAGGATTGGAAATGGTAGGATGGGGGAAGCAGACTAATTTTTGTGTTTAATAAAGAGGGTTTGTGAAGGCACATGGCTTTTTAGTTAGAGCATTCAGCTTATGATCATAAAGTCACGAGTGTGATTTCTGGTGGTGCAGTGTGTCCTTGAGTAAGGCCATTTATTTCACATTGCTCCAGTCCACTCAGCTGGCAAAAATGAGTAGTACATGTATTTCAAGGGGCCAGCTGTGTCATGCTGAATCTCCCTGAGAACTACGTTAAGGGTACGTGTATCTGTGGAGTACTCAGCCACTTGCAATTTAATTTCATGAGCAGGCTGTTTCATTGACTGTGCCAGTTAAGAGGGTCATCTTTTGCTGCTTGAATCAGTAATTGGACTGCGGTTATGCTTGGGCAATTCCTTAAAGGATTTAGTTGAACAAAATCAACCCCAGGACTTATTTTTTTAAAGTCTGGTACTTATTCTATAGATCACTTTTTACTAGGGACATAAGCAAACAAATACCAGTTATCTGTGTTTGTCCAAACATCCTGAGATTGCTCCTCACTTCTTCATCCCATGTCTTCCTGGGACTCCCTCTTCCACACGTGTCATCCACTTTAAGCAATCAACACTTCTTTATACAGCTATCTTCATTCATATGCATGTATGCGCGTGTGTGTGTGTGTATATGTGTACACATATACATACAAAATGGGCTTCTTTCAGTTTCTGTCTACCTAATCCACTCACTCGACTTTGGACAGACATAGTACAAGACATCTGCTTAAAGTGTCACATTGTGGGACTGAACCCATGAGAACGTGAACAAGAATATATAATTATTAAAGGCGGTGAGCTAGCAGAAACGTTAGCACGCTGGGCGAAATGCTTAGTGGTATTTCGTCTGTCTTTATGTTCTGAGTTCAAATTCCGCCGAGGTTGACTTTGCCTTTCATCCTTTCGAGGTCAATAAATTAAGTACCAGTTACGCATTAGGGTCAATGTAATCGACTTAACCCCTTTGTCTGTCCTTGTTTGTCCCCTCTTCAACACCATGGAGAAGGAAGAAGAATGATATGAATTCAACCTGTATTTTGTTTTCTAATTAAAAAAGATGTTGGATTGCCAAAAGATTTCTATAAAATTCTTCTTGGGGTGATGGTGGCAGAAGGGAAGGAGAACTGCTGATTAATTTTCTTTTCCATTTTTTGTTTTTTGTAAATTTTTTTTTTTTTTGTAAAGTTAATTCTTTTTACTTGCAATAACTTTTTTTGAAGTTCTGGTTGAATAAATAAAATAAACAAAAATTCTCTCTACCTGTTAAAAATTATACAGGTTTGGTAATCATGTACCACAATGGCCTTTTGCTTCTTTGCTTACAATGACCTTGCTAAAATTGCTAGAGATAGAAAGTTGGGTGGGGGCACATGAGCCTGGGTAGAGAGAGGATGTCAGTGTCTGTCTGTAACTACATAGGTACTAGAAGCAATTAGTGAAAACATTGTACATGCTACCAGGCCGTTCTTGTGAGTGGCACCAATAGTTATATATTCTTATTTCTTTATTGCCCACAAGGGGCTAAACATAGAGGGGACAAACAAGGACAGACAAAGGGGTTAAGTCAATTACATTGACCCCAGTGCGTAACTGGTACTTAATTTATCGACCCCGAAAGGATGAAAGGCAAAGTCAACCTCAGCGGAATTTGAACTCAGAACATAAAGACAGACGAAATACCACTAAGCATTTCGCCCAGCGTGCTAACATTTCTGCTAGCTCACCGCCTTTAATAATTATATATTCTTGTTCACGTTCTCATATACTCTGGATTTCTTGGAATTCTTCTAAGCGATATTTGAATCTACTTGTCATGCTTGTCGTGAGGAATTACTCTGGATGCTAATTCTATTTGAATTTATTGGTATCTGGTTGTTTGATATTGTTAACCAAGTTTCCTTAACACTTGAGTGCTTTCTAGATATCTGCCTAGATTTATTAATCCCATTTACCTTTTGCTTTATATATATATATATATATATATATATATATATATGAAGACACAAGCATGGCTGTATAGTTAAGAACTTCACTTCTCAACACATGGTTTGGGTTCAGTCCTACTGTCTGACAACATGGGTGTCTTCTGCTATAGCCCTGGTTAACCAAAGTCTTGTGAGTGGATTTTGTTGACAAAATATATATATATGTGTGTGCAGGATTGTGTGTACCCTTGTCTAGGTATCACATGACAATTGTAGATGAGCATCATTGTCATACCAACAATTTTGTTTGTTTCCAGTCTTCCGTGAAAAACATATCTAGCCATGGAGAACTATCACTTTGGTTGGAAACTGGTGAAAGTTGGCAACAGGAAAATGACATCCAGCCATAAAAAATTCATTCAAAACAATGTGAATAAATAAGCATTACATTTGACAGAGTAAGCTGAATACTGGAAAGTTAAAACATAGCAGGGTCCATTCCTCTCCATGTTTGAACACTGCCAGATTCTTCCAGAGAGAAAATGATAAAGAGAAGTCTATACTGCAGTACTAGGCTGGTACTTTATTAAATGATCTTGAAGAGATGAAAGACAAAATTGACTTTGACAGAGTTTGAACTCAGAATGTATAAAGTCAGAATGGATACTGCCAACATTCTGCCCAATGAGTCTGTGAACTCACTGCCTGCTGATATAATTTATAATAATATGATGCATGTAAGGTGAAGAGAGGAGTAGCCTAAGCTTGAATGAATCTAATTTGCAAGTGAGTAAAGCAGGTTTAAGGTAAGAAGCAGTGCAGTATAGTAGGACTACAAGCATGACTTTTATTCTGCCTTAGATAAAGCAACAGAAAGAGAAGAATATCTTGTGAGTTTTACTAAATATTTAGTTTCTGAAAGACCTTGAACAGATTATCTATAGTGTATATTATTTCATATTAAATGAGATATGTTGCCAACTTCCATCAAGTAAAGAAAACTTCATTGAGCTTATTTTATAGCTATATCTCAAAATAGACCATAAATTTATCTCTTTATATATATATTTATTGTTTTATCTAACTAATTAGGATATTGCCCCCACAGTTTGTAGAGATGTAAAATAAATGATGTAAATATATTCAATGGTTAAAAAATCCCACTTAATAATATTAATTATAAAACAGCCCAAAATATTCAATAGCTTAGTTTGTAAAATTTAGTGTCCTGGCCAGAGAGAAAGAATTAAGTAAATAGTCTTTGGTGTGAGTTTTCCTTGAATCAGGAGCAGTTTGCGGGAAGTGGGGTTGGCACAGCATATAAGAGCTTGAAGATTACCATGGTATGGAATCGCGTGAAATCCAAGAACGTTTCCCCTGTTGACCTGTGTTCCCTCCTTTGTATTCTTCCCTTCCCTTTCTTGTATTCTTCCTTTTCTTTCTTGTTTTATTTCTTTCTATCCTGTGCTCTTCCTTCCCTGGTTTGTAGTTGAGTGACCATGTAAAGCAGTGATTCCCAACATGGAGTGTACTCCCCTCTGGTGAGGTCTGGGAAAATTGTTGTGGGACATTGGATCCTTGTTTTTTTTTGTTTTTTTTTGTGGGACATGGAATTGGGAAATTCTTTTTTTCACAGCAAACTTGCCTAGACGTTTTTTTCCAGCCACTGGTGGGGCATATATTTTCCAGGAAAGTTATAGTGGGGCCTGGGGGAAAATAGGTTGGGAATCACTGACATAAAGGTTCTTTTGTGGTCTCACAGGGACAGAAGTTGTGTTATTCTCTCAATGTAGAATAGTAGTTGTAAATTTTAAGTAGTAATAAACCATTAACTGCAACAATATTATGAATTCAAACTCTGTTGTGTAATCACCATCATCATCATCTTACATCTGTTTTCCCTAGTTTGGATGGATGGGACTGGGTCTTCTCCAGTACAATGTCCTCTTAATTGTTAATTGAAAAGAGGATATGAATGATACCCCACCACCTTGGCACAAGTCCAAACTGCATCCAATCTCGTCTTCCTCATTAGTTGTGATATAATTCTTTCTGCTACTTTCATAACTTGGTCCATCAATTTGACAACTCTATAATTGTTCCTTTCTAAATCGATTCCTTTCTCTTACAGCAGTCATTGAGGATAACGTTTCCCTGTACTACCTGTGGTTAGTGTTGGGCTCATAACCATGAGGTAGTGGGTTCGATTCTCAGACTGAGCTGTGTATTGTGTTCTTGAGCAAGACACTTTATTTCAAATTGCTCCAGTTCACTCAGCTATAGAAATGAGTTCTGACATCACTGGTGCCAAGCTGTATTGGCCGTTACCCTTTCTCTTGGAGAGGAAGGATAGCATGTATGGGCAACTGCTGGTTTTCCATAAACAAATTTGCCTGGACTTGTGACTCAGAGGGTAACTTCCTAGGTACTGTCCCATGGTCATTCATGACCGAAGAGGGTCTTTACCCTTTATCTAAGTAACTCTATTTCTCCAAGGTTTTTCAGCATCTTAATGACTGTCTTTGAGGATTCAGCTCTGCTCCTTTCTTTGCCTTCATACCATTTCTCGATGGCCCTTTTCAACCATATAGCTACCAACCTCAATAGCTGCTCCCTCTCTTTCCCTCTCTCCCCACTACATTCAGAGTAGTCTCCTCCTGTCTCATATAATCTCCTATTTCAACAAACTGCTCAAGCAAGACATGTTTACTCTTTGTGTATTAAACCTGCCCATTGACAAGTGTCAGAAATATACTCAGTGAAACAACATGAATTCATATGCAAATATCAAGCTGAGAAAGAGAAAAATAAGATGATTTTTTTAGGTTTTTTTTTCTTCTTTGGTTTCTGATTTTTGTTTTTGTACATCAAATGTAACAAAGATATGAACTTTTAAACATTAACTTTTCATGCTTGTTGAGCTTTATTTATATATATATATATATATATATATATATATATATTTAGATTAAGTGGTTTTTAAACATAAATCTCCTTCACACTATCAAACTATTCTGTCACAAAGTGGTATTTGTTAGTTTGTTGACTTACTTTCTCGGGTGAGACAAATAGTGTGAAATGGCAAGCTTCAATATAAAATATAACACAGAATGTGAAAAATAGTTTTAAATCTCTCATTCATATTTGTATGAATAATAACAATGTTTTCTATGTACATAGACTAGAGTATATTTCTGAGATTTTTTTAAAGCCATACCACCAAAGTTTTAAGATTTTAATGAATTTGATATGTATGATATAGTAACTGGGACTAGGCCACAGGTTCAATATCTTGCTTCATCTTATTCTATAGAGCAGGGGTCCCCAACCACCAGATCATGGTTCATTTGGTATGGCGCCACACAGGGAGTAAAGTTTTCAATCTTATTTGTATTTTACAGTTTTGGGGATGTTTTTGCATTTTTTTAATGTATTATGTATGTTGCATTACATTTTTAAGGCAGCAGGGTTTGATTTGGGAGATTTTGGCTGCTATTTCTTGCAGGTTGAACAGCCCCTTGTACAAAGATTCCCTTGGTGGCTTGTTTTATGTTATACACCAATGTGTGCATGTATCTGAGATGTATTCTGTGGTCAAGGGAGCGCATCTTAAATGCACACATGTATGTCTAAATTTAGTATACAAGATATATACATTTTATACAAACATACCATAGGTACAGATGTAGCTGTGTGGTAAGAAGCTTGCTTCTCAACTACATGGTCCTGGGTTCAGTCCCACTGTATGACACCTTGGGTAAGTGTCTTCTTCTGTAGCTTTGGGCTGACCAAAGCCTCATGAATAGATTTGGTAGACAGAAACTGAAAGAAGCCCATTGTATGTGTGTGTGTGTATGTCATTGTGTCTGTTTGTCCTTCACCACTGCCCGACAACTGGTGCTTGTATGTTTATGGCCCCGTAATCCAGCAGTTCAGCAAAAAGAGACTGATAGAATAGGCACCAGGCTTAAAAAACAAAAATAATTACTGGGATCAATTTGTTTTGACTAAAAAAAAATTTTTCAAGGTGGTGCTGCAGCATGGCTGCAGTCTAATGAACGAAACAAAGATAAATACCAATCTAAAGTTTTGTATGCTTATACATGCTTAAAATCATGTGTTTAACACACACATGTGCACACACACACACACACGCACACACACATTTAAGTATGCATTATTCAGTACATTTTGGATATTTTGAATGATTTAGTAATACATCACATACAATATATGGTGTATTCTTAGATCAAAAGAATGTATTTTACTAGATACACACATATATGTACAGACAAAATTTTGTGTTATAATTTTCATGTGTATGTGTCATTGTTTAACTATCTCTTGAAAGTCACTATTAATTATACTTCAGTGATATCCATGTAATTTGGGTTGTTGTAGTAGTAGGTAGGTAAGACTGATTTTACTGCTGCTAAAACTTGTCTATCTCTTCTCCCCGCCTCCCTTTTTGTATATCTATTTCTCCTTTTTATCCTCTCTCTCTCTCTCTAATAGAACATTGTTTTTTAGTACTGGTGCCAATACTGAAAGCATCCAATACATTCAGTAAAATGGTTGCTGAACAAAAGGATAGATCGGAAATATCAAGATTGAGAAGACCTTTTAGTTTTGTTGAGGAAATGATAACATCTCTATCTAGTGCTTGTGCTTTGATAAATGCACCTGGTACACTCTATAAAGTAATTGGTGTTCAGAAGGACATCTAGCCATGGAAACCATGCTAGTGCTGGTGCAGTAATGTATCAGCATTTAATCCTCAGAAGAGGAGAGGTTGGTTAAAAAAAAAAAGCCAAACTTGCTGTCTTCAATTTGGTTTTCATGCCTATTCTCACCTTTTGTATATATTTTATTGATCTCTGACCAATGGAAGGCAGTGTCAACTCAGGCAGAATTCAGATTGCAGAGATATGACAACACTAAATATGGTTAGCACTCTTCTATTTCCTCCAATCAGTGCACTGACAGTCATGCATGATTATAAAAAAAATATCATTAAAATAATGTTTAATTAACCATTTTTATATAAGTGGCTGGGTGAAAACTTATAATAAGCACCCCTAATTTTAATCTTGATATTGGTGAAAAAGACAAATGTGTGTATTCTACATGGAATTTTAAGGTACTTGCTTTCTGTACTGATTCAATTGTACTTACTGTACCGATTCAACTGTGGTGATGAATCATTTATGTGGTCACTTAACCAGTTTGAAATAGTAGTAAAATTTCCATCAAATAATATCATCTTAAAAATTAGAAAGGAGACTGTGGATAATATAGGTCCTTATGCCCCTAAAAAGATGAGATGGTCACAAACTGGGATGTCTTTGATTATGGATCTTCTTGATTTTAACATCTAACAGCAGTGAGCTGGCAAAGTGCTTAGCAGTATTACATCAATCTTTACTTTCTGAGTTTAAATTCCACTGGGGTTGTTGACTTTACTTTTCATCCTTTCACAGTCAATTAAAATAAGTACCAGTTGAGCACTGGACTTGATGTAATCAACTAACACCCTCCTGCAAAGTTTCAGGCCTTGTACCTATGGTAGAAAGGAAGGAAATGAAAAAATAAAAAAAACATATATTCTCGATGAGTTAATAATAGCAACTGTATCAGAGAGTTCAAATTCTATCTGGGTTGACTCTTGTCATTCATTACCAGTGATATGCTGGAGGTCTCTCCTGCCAAAAAACTTGGCCATATGCCTATCAAGAAAATGCTAAATACTGCTTCTCATTTTCTCTATTCTCTATCTCTTGTCATATCAAGGAAACATGGTGGTAATGGTGATGGTGATGGGGCTATAATTATTGGCATTTCACCAGTTCTAATGGTATTGCTATCAATGGATGGAGCAGATGGCCTAATAACTGAAGAGATTAACATATCTGATTTGAGAACAAATAACTGTTGCTAGAGAACCACAAACAAATGTTGTGGTTCTCATACTTTGCTGTGTGGTTTTTTTTTTTCTCAATGTTGTTATTTTTTAAATTTCTTTATTTTCATTTCCTCTAACATTATAATCCCCACCAATCTGCCATTCCTCCTCAATATTGAGAATTTTTTCTGAAAATTTTCTTTCTCTGAAATAATATAAAAACGTGTGTGATTTTTGTTTGGTAAATAGTCTCTCCATATGCATCATGTGTTTTCTTCAACTTCAGTGTTTTCTGCTGCTAGAACTTTAGCTTGTTTCGACCATTGGCCATGCTACGGCACCACCATGAAGGGTTTAGTTCAGTGTTTCCCAACCTATTTTCCCCTAGGCCCCACTATAACTTTCCAGAAGAATGTATACCCCATCAGTGGTTGGAAAAAAACCACAATATTTTTAATATCTTTTCACAATTATTTAATACAAAAGAATCTACCAGTAAATCTTTTATTAAGTACTGATTACAAAAAAGTACATTATTGACTAAGAAAATGAAAATGACTTTAATGAGAATCTTGTGCCTGGCGACTACAGCAGATTTCCTTAATCCGAGGAGACAATTTTGTATGCTTCAGCTGTAAATCATGATGTTTTATAATTTCAAGTCTGCTTCTTTTGGCAAATCGTCAACAACACTAAGTCTATGCTCAACCAAGTAAGACTTGGGGAAATGAAACAAAAGTTCCTTTGCTGAAATCATTTAGTTTCTCTGTTTCACTGATGCGTGCATGCATCAGTCTGCAGTGTCCCACCTCATAGCTGGTATGGACATGCCCTCCATCTGCTAGATCATCGTACCAGAGCTTTACTCTCATTCAGCGCAACAGCTGCAGGCTGGAAGAGGCCTCATAGCAGGCCCTGCACCAGATGGCTGGGCATGATTGGGGAAGATCTCCAGAGGCTTGATGTCACCTTGGGGTTGCAGAGGGACTGGCTTGGGATGGCCAGCAATGGGAGAGCATTGGTGAACCTGTTCAGCTCTATGCATGATTGTGTCTCTGGGGCCACTAACCTGGGATGACCCCCTGCCCCATCAAGCAAGAGCATGAAGCAAACTGTTTCAATACCTGATGCAACCCCATTCAGTTTTCATTCTGTCTTCGATCTTTGCTGGGAAACCAGTAAATGCAAACTGTTTCTGGTAGCAATGTTTGTTTTGTTTCACACAGGTGAAATAAACTGGGTCAGAAATGTCTGGGGTTTTTTTTCTGTTTTGACTGATTTGTTTAAGAACAGGTTAGCCTTGATCCACCAGATCTATAATCAAAAACTGTTTCAGCTGTGATCAGACGTTTGTTTCTCTCTGTCTGTCTGTACATGTCTGTAAGTATATGCGTATGCACGTGTGTTTCTATGTATGTATGTGTATAGTGTATGGATATGCCTATATTTGTGTGTGTGTGTGTGTGTGTATATATATATATATATATATATATATATATATATATAACGTTGACCACTAAAGTGGACCTTTAATGTGCTAGAAATAGACCACTATATATATATGTATATATGTATATATATGTATATATATATATATATATATATATATATATATATATAGGAATGTGTGTATACATGTGTACAAATATACATATTTGTGTATGGGTGTATCACTGTGTGTGTATTTGTGAATACATGTATACATGTGTGTATATACATGTGTGTGTATACATGTGTGTGTATATATGTGTGTGTGTGTGTGTATGCATGTGTGTGTGTATGCATGTGTGTGTATACATGTGTGTGCGTATATACATGTGTGTGTATATACATATGTATGTTTATATACATGTGTGTATATACACATGTATGTATGTGTATGTATATACACTATATATGCATATGTGTGCATGTATATGCACATGTATATGTCTGTATGTATTTGCACATGTATGTGTCTGTGTGTGTATATACATGTATGTGTGTGTATATACATGTATGTGTGTGTATATACATGTATGTGTGTGTATATACATGTATGTGTGTGTATATACACATATGTGTGTGTGTATGTATATACACGTCTGTGTGTGTATGTATATACACGTGTGTGTATGTATATACACGTATGTGTGTGTATGTATATACACGTCTGTGTGTGTATGTATATACACGTCTGTGTGTATATGTATATACACGTGTGTGTGAGTATATGTAAATATGTAAATGCATGAGTACATATGTGTAAATGTACATTTTTTGTACATATTTATTAGTGTGTCTAGAACAACATAATCTAATGTGTTTTACCATATTTTGATATAGTAAAGTGGTAATGTGTTATTTGTGAGGAATTTGGCTGCTATTTCTAACAGATCAAGCAACCACATAGTCTGCTTTTCATTAATAGCTTTTGACTTATACTGATGTTGTTTAATCTTGTTTGGTTTATATTGAATGTTTTGATGGAGGCAGTTGATGCATCTCCTTCCCCAGCTGAAGAAAGCCTGTCAATTTTACTCTACAATTTTCATCTAGAATTAAAGATGCCATAAAAAAAAATTAGCTGGTTTTATTTTCTACAAATTCAAAAGCCTTTGATAAATGGTTGTGCTGCTGCTGCCACCACCACCACTACTACTACTACTACTACTACTACTACTACTACTACTACTGTTGCTGTTAATAATAATAATAATAATAATAATAATAATAATAATCCTTTCTGCTGTAGACACAAGGCCTGAAATTTGGGGGGAGGGGGCTAGTTGATTACATCAACCCTGGTACTCAACTAGTACTTAATTTATCGACCCTGAAAGGATGAAAGGCAAAATCGCCCTCAGCGGAATGTAGCGGCAGATGAAATACCGCTAAGCATTTCGCCTGACATGCTAACGACTCTGCCAGCTCGCCACCTTGATAATAATAATAATAATAATAATGATAATACTTTCTAATTTTAGCACATGACCTGAAATTTCAGGGAAGGAGTAAGTCAATTACATTGATCTTCGCAGAATTCGAACTCAGCATGCTGGGCAAAATGCTTAGTGGCATTTCACCCATCTGTACATTCTAACAGTTCTGCCAGCTCACTGCCTTAATGATAATAATAATTCTTTCTAATTTTGGCACAAGGCCAGCAATTTTTGAGGGAAAGAAGTTAATTGTATCAATCCCAGTACTTGACTGGTACTTTTTGTTTTATTGATACCAAAAGAATTTTTTTTTTAAATGATTGACCTTGGCAGGCTTTGAACTCAGTATGTAAAAAGCCAGCAGATATGCTACTAAATATTTTCCCTGATATGGTAATGATTCTGTTAGGTTTCTGCCTTGTGGTGTTTCATTGTCATTAGCATGAAGGGCACACCCGTGCATGGCCAGCAACCTGCATGTGGCAATACAAAGAATAATTCATTCTATTATAGGCAGAAGGCTTGAAATTTTGGGGGAGGGAGATGATTACATTGAACCCAGTGTTCATATTTTATTGAAAGGATGAAGGGCAAAGTTGACCTTGCCAGAATTTGAACTCTGAACATGAAGATCCGAAAAAAATGTCACTAAGCATTTTGTCTAGTGTGGTGGTAATGAATCTGCCGGCTTGCTGCCTTAGCCCTTTCGTTACCAGCCCGCCTGAAACTGGCCCTGACTCTGAGTACAAATGTCTTGTTTTCATAAGTTTTGAATTAAAATCTTCCACCAAACCTTAGTCACAATTTATGTTCCTAACACTAGCTGAATGATAACTAAGTTATTTTACTAAATTCTTTGTTATATTTAAAGTAATTGAAAGAAACACAGAATATCTCAAAATAAATACAGTAACGAAAGGGTTAATGATAACAATAATCCTTTCTACTATAGGCACAAGGCCTGAGATTTGGGGAGAAGGAGATAATAGATTGCATTGACCCCAGTGCTTAGCTAGTGCTTATTCTATCGACTCCAAAAAGATGAAAGGCATAGTTGACTTTAGCAGAATTTGAACTCAGAATGTAAAGACTGGACGAATTGCTGATTAGCATTTTGTCTGGCATGCTAATGATTCTGTCAGCTTGCCACTTTAATAATAGTTATCATAATAATGATGACAAGTGTATGTGCCACACATTAGCTCACTTTCTTCTCTAAATCGACATTGCCTGAACAGGTGCATGGTGTACTGCACATTATGTGTGAAAGTATTTGCAGAGCAGCATGAGATGAAGTGTTTTGCTTGATAGCACAACACACTACCCAGTCTAGGAATTGAAACGATCTCGCATTCATGAGTGCAACACCCTAACCATTAGGCCATGCGTCCTAATAGTAATAATAAAGGCACAAGGCCTGAAATTTTGGGAGAGTACTCAACTGGTATTTAATCTATTGATCCTGAAAGGACAAAAGGCAAAGTTGACTTTGGCAGAATTTGAACTGAGACTGTAAAGATGGATGAAATGCTGCTAAGCATTTTGCTTGGCATGCTAATGATTCTAACAGCTTGCTGCCTTGTAACGATATTAATATCAATGGCAAAACATCAACCTGAAGGAGGCTTAGAAACCATCAGATACAAGGATCTTGAAAATGAATTTAGCAGTATGATGCCTTGACCTGTGTGTAAGGATAAGTAACTCCAAGTGGGAGCTGATTTGATCTGTGAAGGCTGATTCAGGTCATGCCTGGATGGAAAGTAGATGTAAAATGATGAGAATGATGTGTAAAACAAAATGGAAAACAATAACAACAATAAGAGCCAGGTAGGATAGAAAAGAACAAGAGTCATAAAACTCTTGCCTTGATAGTCCTGGTATGTATGGCCCACATCCTTCACAAATCACTTTCATTTTTGGAGCACAATGTATATCTTATATAATCACTACCTAATGATATAACAGCCAACACAGCTTACTTCCCATCTACATGGTTCTGGGTTCAGTCCCACTGTGTCACACCTTGGATAAGTGTCTTCTACTATAGTCTCAGGTTGACCAAAGCATTGTGAGTGGATTTGGTAGATAGCAACAGAAAGAAGCCTGTCATATATATATATATATATATATATATATATATATATATAGGCATGTGTGTGCATGTGTGTCCCACCACCACTTGACAACCAGTATTGGTGTGTTTATGTCCCTGTAACTTAGCAGTTCAGCAAAAGAGACCAATAGAATAAGTACCAGACTTTACAGAAAATAAGTACTGGCGTCGATAAGTCCATCTACAATTCTTCAAGGTGATGCCCCAGCATGGCCACAGTCTAGTGACTGACAAAGATAAAAGGAAGATCCTGTCACGTTTGTGTTGTTAGTAACATCTCTGGACATTTGTCAAACTAACACTGATATGCAAATTAGCACACCCTCATGAGAGCACTGTGTTTTGTTTTGTTTTCTATGTAGCCGGAAGCAATCCATTTTCAGGAAGATGATGAACGAAAAGTTGGTAAATTCTCAAAGATTTCTGTTCACAGAAATAGTATATATATTGGGAACATGTAGTTTGTATAGAAAATTTGAATTTCTTTTTTTTCTTTTTTCTTTTTTTTTTTTTTAGTCTTGTAACAACTGTTTGCAGACAAATGTTCTCAGCAATTCTGTTATGAATCTCCGAACCAACAAGCATCCTTCAGGGAAATATTCTATATACCGGAATCTGTTATTTATTTATTTATTTGTAAACATGCTCAGTTTTACAGTAAAGATTATCTTAAATAAAGACCCAGTAAGAGAACATGATGTTGGAGCAAGTTATCAGTATTTGAGTCTATTTAAGACACTGTTCAGGCCAACCACATCACATGCTCTCTGAATTCAACAGATTCTTTTAAACATTCAGAATGTCATGTTCACAGCAACACAAAGTATGTTTAATGCCTATAATAGATTATCAAATACTGTGTGAGAAATATATAATTAATATTTGTATGTTCTGAATTGATGTTCAAAATTTAGACTTAACAATATGTTAACGGTTTTATTTCATATTAAGCACCCATGCTGGCACCATGTAAAAGCACCTCACATACCATGTAAAGTGGTTGGCATTAGGAAGAGCATCCAGCCACAGAAGCCAAGCCAAATCACACTGGAACCTGGTACAGCTCTCTTGCTTGCCAGCTCTGGTCAAACTGTCCAACCCATGCCAGCATGGAAAACAGATGTTAAATGATGAGGATAATGATGATGATGAGGGGTGAAACAGCTGTGTGTATATTTTATTGATGAGTTCATATCTGCTGTTTGTGGTTTGGTTTGTGTATATGGGCCAAGACATTTAATTCTTCAGCACCATCTTCACTTAGCTATGGAGGGGAATATGTTTAACACTAGCATACCATTGATTTTTCAGCAACTGATAGTCCAGGATTTCCTTTAATCCAGATAAATCATAAGGAAGAATTGAAATTCTCACAAATACCTGTCTAATTCACTATCCAACCACAGGTGCCATTATGTGCACCATGTATTTATTATGCATTGATAATACTGCACTTGTTAGTGGCTGTACCAAAATTCCAAGCGATCCTCTGTTTATTTAGCTTAAAGTTACTCTTAGCTATGTCTACTGCTGATAAGAGAATCGAGAGCATCAGTGGTATCAGGCATAGATACTGATCCATATCAGAAAGAAGAATTGTTGAAAAATACTTTATATTTGATATCCTGTATTTGTTTAACGATTCGGCATTTAAATTTCAATGTTAAATGTAATGCTTATTTATTGACATTGATAAGAATTAGTCGTGCATTGAGATTTGAGCTTTGAGATTTCATTGATGTGATTGTTTATTTTTAGAATAATATTGTAGGGTAAGTGTGGGAGGCCAGATCTGGCCAGTTGCAGTATAAAACAGGTAGAATATTTTGGTCAGATACGGCTGCTTTAAATGCTGAATGATTAATTTAAGTTTCTAGCAGTTCACGGTTGTTTAGACACATGTGATGCATGCAATTAGTAGGTTAGAGGTGTGTTGATGAATCGTTAATACAGACCATGAATAGTCTGACAAAATAGTTAATCCAGCAGGGCTTTGGAACCAAGGATACTAGAAAATAGGTAGTGTACCTGTATTTCCTGGGAATGTTAAATAGAACAGACTAGCATCTTATGCAGGAGTTGGTTCACCTCTCATCAACTAAATGCTACGATGTCCAAAATAAAGTACCATACCTTACCAGCTTCGGTGATTTATGGAGATATTCCCTCCCCCTCTTCAATCTACTCTCACTTCACACTTTGTTTTCATCACCACCCTTTGTCTTTATCATCATCCCTCTTCTTCTTCATCATCATCATCATAATAACAGAAGACACGTATCCTGTAGCAGAAGTGTTAAGACCAATCCTTCTGGTGGTGCAAGCACTTGTGGTGGTGTCACATAAAAGCACCCGTGCAGTGACACATAAAAGCACCCAGCACACTCTGTAAAGTGGTTGGTGTTAGGAAGGGCATCCAGCTGTAGAACCCGTGCCAAATCAAGCTGGAGTCTGATGCAGCTCCTCCCCCCCCCCCCGCCAGCTTGCCAGTTCTGGTCACACTTTCCAACCCATACCAGGATGGACAATGTACATTAAATGATGATGATATATTATAGTTATTAATAAGTTACTGACACCTATTTGCAATATTGTGGACTAATAGAAGTCAGTCTGTGAGGTGCCCCTCTGCAGCCACAACTCATTCTTAGCTGCATGTATTGAAGAAATGGTGATAGCAAGTACCTTACTTAAGGACATGATGGGTCATACACCCTGCCCTCCTTTGTCTAGTATCACCTTGCCAAATTTCTCTTGGAGGCTCTGATTACTACTGTATCTCACCAACCCCAA
This sequence comes from Octopus bimaculoides, assembly GCF_046866305.1. Classification (NCBI taxonomy): domain Eukaryota; kingdom Metazoa; phylum Mollusca; class Cephalopoda; order Octopoda; family Octopodidae; genus Octopus; species Octopus bimaculoides. Next base: position 15,491,887 of record NC_142951.1, on the reverse strand, counting down.
GTTCTGGGCTGTACTTTGATACTTTTTTTGAAAAGACAAGTGAACTGGTACTATCCCTTAGTTGGTTGGCTTCCCAACCTCTAACTCTCATGGATATAAATATATATATATATATATATATTATATATTTTGTTTCAAATTTGTGTGAATATGTATAGAATAATATATCAGTTGAATAAAGTTAAAACGTAGTCTGGTTTTCACGTCTTTTATTATGGTATTTTATCAAAATTAGCACTTTCATACATAGTGTACTCATCAGATTTCAAATGTGTTTAACTGACAGTTGAGTTCTTGACAACTTTACAACCTCTTAGAATGATCCAGCTAGCTGAATTTTTAGAATCCACATGCTCTTAAACATCATGGTTTGCCAGGCGTACCGATATTCTGTAACTTGTTTATATTTATTAATTCACATTGTTAACTGGTTGTTATATTATTGCTGTTATTTGCGTTCAGAACAGGTTTGAACATTTCGATAAACCATTTTTCTTTTATCTTTCTTCTAACCTCACTGGTGTCATGTAGTTTGTGGAAAGGAAAAACTAGAAACATTTTCTGACCACATCTTTCTATATGTTCGCTCAATAGAATTTGGCAAACATTGATGTTCCGGATTTGTTGTCTGTGGATTCTTGAGCATTCCAATAATGCATTCCCTGTTTCGCTTATACATAATTCCCTGCAATCATCAGGATGAACAGAACTCTCTAGAAATTTCACATTCAAGTAGTTCACAAAGGGTCATTGTCGAGATGCCCTTTAACTTGTAATTGGACTGCGGCAATGAACTCCTGAAATGGCCATAGGTGTGGATTTTGACTTACCCTTCTTTGGAACTCTCTTACACTGCTTGGACACTGGACCTACCATGGATTGCTTCATTTTTAAGAACTGACTATTTTGATACATTTTTAATCAAGGGGTAAAAACACATGTACATATATACATATACATATATATATACGTGTACATATATATGTGTACATATATGCGTGTACATATATATATACGTGTACATATATGCATTACTTTCAACTCTCAGTTTGATGAGCAATGCAAAACCAGTCCTTACTCCAGTTATGTTGAAAGAACAAAATCTTATTTTGTACAAAATTGTATATCTTTATTATCATGACTCTAATATACTCTTAAATCCTGTAAAACAAATCTTCTGTGTTTTTTCATCTTTTCTCTTTCTCTGTTTATACATGTACATATGTATGACTGGCTTCCACACACCTTTTTGTCTTCCAAATTCACTCACAATGCATTGTTTTTCCATCTGTATAAAATTCATTTTGTTCAGGTGTTACATGGCAATGAGAGAGACCAGAAAACAGAATTCTGTGATTAGATCCTTTCCAAAACCCAGCAGTTTATTAGAAACCTCTTTTTCTTGGATGAAGCCATCTTTCTTTTTATGGGGTCAGTGGACAGGCATAAACTTGCTATTGGTCAGATGCCATTCCAAACAGGATAGGCAGCAATCCGCAGTATAACCCACGAGTTACAGTGTGGGCTGGCATCTGGAGTGAAAGAAGAATTGGACCCTACTCCTTTGACAGTACAGTAAATGGTGACTCATATTTATGAATGCTTAAATCTTTTTTGATGCCTCTAATAAATGGTTTATTTACTGAAGAAAGAACTCATACATGGTTTCAGCAGGATGGAGCACTCTCACACTTCACCAACATTGTACGAAATTTCACCAATTGATGGATTGGCTGACAAGGTCCTTTATCTTGGCTTCTGATATCCCCAGACCTAACAGCCGTTGACTTTTTCTTATGATGGCACCTTAAGTCTGTTTTACTGTACAACTTGTCCAAGAATTAAAAGAAAACATGATTTCAGTGAGCAAAGAACAACACTGAGGTCATGAATAATGTACAAAATTCTCTTTGGTTTCATTTTCAGAAATGTAATGAATGTGAGAGAAATCACTTTGAACAATTATTGCAACTATTTTTTTGTTGTGAGTTAATAATTTTGTGATCATGTATGTTGTAAATAAAATAAAAGATTATCATATCTCTTATATAAACGGTTTTTCTCGTGATTAGGGTGGTACATAACTTTTACACCACCCTGTTTATGTATGTATGTATGTATGTATGTATGTGTGTGTGTGTGTGTGTATATCTATATAAAGATAGATAGATACATATATATATATACACGCACATTGTTTTTCAGTGTTTATTAGCCTTGTTTGTTACTTCTCACTGACTAAACTAAGGCAGGTGATAGCCATTTCTATGACAAAAAAATTGTTTGTCTATATTCATTGTTGATGGATTTCGTTAATAGTTTTTGTTTAATTCCTTTGCTTTTGTTTGGTTGTTTGTATGTGTTGTTATTCTTTTGGTTATTTCTATTATTCAATTATTGCATAACACTCCCTCTCTACCTTTCACCACCACCACTACCCTCACTCAGTTATGAAAATAATACTGCTTTCAATTGTGTTTTTTTTTTTGTCATCATCATCATCATTGTCATTTAATGTCCATATTCCATGCTGGCATGGATCAGATAGTTTTTTTGATATGATCTGATGGGTCCAAGAGCTGCATTGTCCTCCTGTGTCTGCTTTGACATGGTTTCTATGGCTGGATGCCCCTCCTAATGCCAACTACTTTACCGCATGTGCTGGGTGCTTTTCTCATGTCGCTGGCACTAGTGAGGTTGCCTTTGCAGTTCAAAAGACTATGAAACTTGGAGTGAGGGGTGGGGCTTTTTTATCTTGTTATTCTTTTACTTGAAGAATTTTACCCCAGTTCTTTTTTTTAAGCCTGGTACTTATTATGTTGGTCTTTCGTTGAACTGCTAAGTTACAGGGACACATCAGGTGTCAAGCGATGGTGGGGGACAAACACATTGGCATACACACACGCACACACACACACACACACACACACACACACACACACACACACACAATAGTATTCTTTCAATTCTGTCTACCAAATTCTTTCACAAGGTTTTGTTGGCTCAAAGCTATAGTAGAAGGCACCTGCCCAAGGCACCACACAATGTGACTGAACTCAGAGCCATGTGATTGGGAAGCAAGCTTTTTACCACACTGCCATGCCTGCACCTATATATTGGGTCATCCCATAAATAATGTGTTCTTTTATACTTTTCTTATTTTTCAAAATTAAGATAATGTTCGTTTTTAATCTAAAATTTACTCTCCTTCATTTTCTACAAAATTCACTTGTCTGTGACAAAAAATACTCCTCCAGTATTGTTCTGACCTCATCAACAGAATTCATATTTTTTTCCATCCAAATGATTTTGAAGACTGCGGAATAAATGATAATCAGATGGGACAATGTCCGGTGAATATGGTAGGTGGGGCATCATTTCCCATTCAAACTGCTCCAGCCTTTGAAATATCATCCTTGCTGTATGTGGGTGAGCATTATCCTGATAGAGGAACATCTTTTGTCTTGAAACCAAAGATGGTTGTTTTCCTTCTAGCTCTGACTTAAGCCACTCAGGCTGCTCGCAGTAGGTCTCCTTTGTTATCATTTGGCTTCGGTTTAAAAGTTCAAAGTGTACTAAACCTTTCATATCCCACTAAAACAGATAACAACACCTTACATGGGTGAAGACCTTCTTTAGCCTGGAGTAACAGTATTTCTCCTTTCCCTACCCACTGTCTTTGGCACTTGACATTTTTACAGAGAACCCATTTCTCATCACCAGTCACTATTTGGTTTGAAAAAGGTTCATTCATGAGACGTGACAGCAAGATCCACACATTCACTCTCTGCATATGATTAGACTTGGAAAGTTTGTGAGGCACCCATTGACCCATTTGGCTGACTTTTCCAATGGCATGCAGGTGTCGATGAATGGTTGAATGACCAAATCCAAGCTTCTCTGCTAGTTCTTCAACAGTTACAAGGGAATTGTGTTCCACCAGGGTTTGCAGGATGTCCTCGTCAAGCTCTACAGATCTTCCAGGACAAGGCTCGTCTTCTAGGCTGTAGTTTCTGGCTTGGAATTTCTGGAACCAGCATTGGCACTGATTTACACTTATTGTCTGATCCACATATACTGCAGTAATATTCCTTGCACTTTCCGTTGCGTTATTACCTCTATTGAACTTATAAAGCAAAATATACTGAATATGCTCCTTTGTCACTTCCATTATAGCTTTGAAAAGATAACCTTTCAAATTGAACTGCACTCATCAAAACTTGCACTAAGAATAAGGACATGGTAAAATTACTACCTGCTTTTGCAGTGAGTTGATGCAGGTAGTTTAACCTGTCCCCTTCCAACTTTTAGTTCATGCTATTGAAAAAACCGCATATTTATGGGATGAGCCAGTACTAAGGTTAACCCATTAGCATTTAAACCGGCCATATCTGGCCCAAATATTCTATCTGTTTTATGTTGAAAGTGGCCAGATCCAGTCTTTCACACCTACCCTATAATGTCATTCTAAAAATAAACAGCCACATCTTCAAAATTTTGAAGTTACAAAATACTACATAATTAATTTTTAAAAATGTAGATTACATTCAACAGAGTAATTTGAATGCCAAAGAGTTAAGATATAAGAAAAAGAGTGTTGGGGTAGAGCAGGTTCTTGTAAAGGAGCCACATAGCTACTCATGTTTAGGGGAGAGCGGAGAATGAATCAGTAGCTGCATAGAGATAAATAATGGTGATGAGGTGTTCAGGTGGCATCTCAAGGTAAGAGGTGAATAAAAGTGGGTGAGTGGTCAGAGAAACTAAGAGTGTGAGTGAATGGAAGAGTGTATGGGTAAGAAATGGGGAAAACGGGAAAAGGGATGTTTAAATTGTATCCTTTTTCTTCTGTTGAACCTACTGTGATGTTGTGTTGTTTTAGAAAACTTATGCATTGGAGTGGTTTTATTTGTAGTCTTCTCTGAAAAATTTTTCAGTTAGGAAGCATGAATTGTGAGATGCATCCATACTTCTTCTAAGGGAATTTTCTTGAGAAGCGATGAGAAATCTCTACGACCAGGAATTAAAAACTTGGTCACAGATTTAACTTTCATCAGAACCTGTTGTGATTGTGGGTGATGCCTATGTTGTGTACTTGAGCAAGGGGATAAGCAAGAGCAGTGTGATGAAACAAGAGGATAACAAGGTTTTACTACATTGCATTGGCGATATGATATTCATTTGTCTTCAGATAGCCCTCATCCTATTCTACATATGTATATGTGTATAAACACACATATTCTGGGAATTCCCCATGACCAAGAAAAATGTTCAGCTGTTGGGAGAAGACCATGATGAGTTTCATGTAGAATAGGTGTTGCACATGTCATTCATAGCAAGAATCAGTCTAGATCAATGCCAAGCAAGAAAACTGAAAAATTCTGATGCAAGGATCAACAAAACTGATGTGGTATCTAATCTCTGATTGTTAGAGCCATAATCTAAAGTTAAATGTTCTACCCAGAACACCAGCAACTGATTGACAGTTCATGTCACATGAACTTCCAAAACGTAACCCTTTGGCTATCTGATGATATATTTGTGTGTGTGTGTGTGTGTGTGTGTGTGTGTGTGTGTGTGTGTGTGTGTGTGTGTGTGTGTGTGTGTGTGTGTGTGTGTGTGTGTGTGTGTGTGTGCGTGCATGTGCACACATGCATGGTGGTGTGGTATGAAATTATGTGTCTTGCTGAAGGACACAATGTACTGCCTAATTACTAGGCTATGTAACCATGTAGTTATGAAATGAACTAGCCATCCCTGTGCCCAAATATATTTCTGTATGTGTGTATCTGTGTATACAAGCTTCTGTACAGTTTCTGTCTGCCAAATTTCACTTTCAAGGTATTGATTAACTGAAGGCTCAACAACAGATGTTTGTCCAAGGTGCTATGCAGTGCGACCTCATCCTAAACAACTTGGATGTTAAGCAGATCTTCTTAACCACATAGCTATGCCTGCACTTGTAAACAAATAATAGGCTTGCTCTAAGACTGAAAAAGAAAAAAGCAACAAGCATATTTTTCTGTCTCGCATGATGGCATTTATATTAGTGGCTCTTTGTTGATTACAGTGATAAGTGTTCCACTTGGTACAATCAATGGAACAGCCTGCTCTTGAAATTAATGTACAAGTGACTGAGCACTCCACTGACATGTGTACCATTAAGATAATTGTTGGAGATTCAGCAAGACACAGAATGTGACATGGCTGACCCTTTGAATTACAGGCCCAACTCATTTTTACCAGCTGAGTAGACTGGACCAATGTGAAATAAAATGTCTTGCTCAAAGACAACGCATCGTCGAGAATTGAACTCCCGATCTTATGACCATAAGCCAAATACCCTAACCAGGAGACCACGTGCCTTCACTGGCATTTATCTACTTTTAGAACAATTATTATTCATAGATGTCTGCTCCACCTTTACTGCTAACCATTCCACTGTAAAGTGGAATGAGAACTTGTTAGGCAAGCAGGCTTGAAAAAGCGGAATTATGTATGCCTTGTCCAAGTAAACAAACTGTTGGCTGTAGTAGTTAGTAAACTTTGCTTAAGTGAACAACCTAATAGTTGTAATAACCTTGGTCGAGTAAACAACCAAATGCCTGTAATATATACAAGCTTAGCATGTTTAACCTTGTGGTACCACAGTGATTTATATGTTGACACTTCATTGGAAAGCAATTTTGTTCTGGCAATATACCATAGCATGACACTACTATGTGTTATATACTTGCTGTTCCTCATCTATTAATTAACTGGAGATTCTACTGAAAATGTTCTTGTAATGAAATAAATTAGCATTTTTGGTTTTTTTTTAATGATTAAAGAACTATTATTTATATTTTATTGTATGGATTTATACTGGATTTCTCTTGTCTATCATCTTATCTTATCTGTAGCTGGCTGGCTGTGTTAGTAGGGTGTCAGACTACCAGCCAAATGAGCAATGTTTCAAATATTGTACCCAGCATGGATACCAGTGTTCAAAATACTTATTCCACTTAGCTACCATGAGTAGATACATCTCATTCTAGAATATAACAAGGGTATTGTATAACTGGAAAGTTCAGACGATGGGCCTCATTGAGGAAATGACAAGGGATCAGAAGATGTGGCAATTTGCTGTACTTGAGAAGATGTGGCAATTTGCTGTACTTGAGAAGATGTGCCAAGCTAAGTAAAATCGCAGTCATCCATACATATCAGCTTGTCCTTTACAGGTGCTGGTGCCACATAAAATGCACTTGTACCTGTGCTATGGAAATGCACTTGTGCCAGTGGTATGTAAAAGGCACCCAGCACACTCTGTAAAGTGGTTGGCATTAGGAAGGGCATCCAGCCATAGAAATCATGCCACAACAGACAATTGGAGTCTGGACAACTCCCTGGCTGGCCAGCTCCCATCAAACCACCCAGCCCAGGATGTTAAACAATGATGAATTTGTAGTATTAAGTCCACCTAAGAGGACTTAATGGAGGAAAACCATTTCTGTATATTTTCTACTTCTACAGGGTTTCTCATATTTGTGTCCAATTAAATGATTGATTTGGTCTTATCTCTCATATTCCTTTATTTTGTGCTTCCCCACAACTTTGTTGAGGTCTTTTTTCCATTGTGTATATATGTATGAAAGGGACCTTGGTAGTAAATAAAAAATCATTATTAAGGCAGTGAGCTAGCAGAATCATTAGCATGTCAGGCAAAATGCTTAGTAGTATTTTGTCTGTCTTCATGTTCTGAGTTCAAATGCCACTGAGGTTGACTTAGCTTTTCATCCTTTTGGGGTTGATGAAATAAGTACCAGTTTTGCACTGGGGTCGATGTAATTGACTATCCCCCTCCTCCAAACGTCTGGTCTTGTGCCTTTAGTAGAAAGAATTATTATTATTATTATTCATTAAATTAGGAAATTGTGATGAGTGAAAATTCTGTAAATAATAATTATAAGCTTAAACTTATAAACATTCACTGCATATACCCATTTTTTTTCTGTTGAGGGCTTACATACCCCAATACTAGACTATTTTCTATAGCCAATATATGTCGTGCTTATGAATTTAAGCTTATAATTATTATTTACAGAATTATCATCATTATTATTAAGGTGGTAAGCGGGCAGTCATTAGAGCATCAGAATAAATCCCTTATATTTCTTCTGGGCCTTTGCATTCTGGTTTCAAATCCTGCCTGGGTCAACTTTTTCCTTTCCTTTTAATTCTTTCAGGGTCAATAAGATAAAGTGCCTTTCAAGTACGAGGGTTGACAGTATTGACAAACCCTCTCCCCTCAAAATTGCTGGCCTTGTGCCTGAATTAGATTATTATTATCATTATTGATGCTGTTGTTATTAGCAGGTTTGATATTTGGTTTCACTGTGTGAATTGTTGTCAGTAACATCAGCTAATTCCCTTCAGCCCTTCCTTTCTTTGTAATTAGGGCACTTAGTCTAAAATATACATTTTTGTTTGCTTGCTGCCATAATATAATAGTTTGCTACTGTGTGCAACAGTGAAATATTTGTCATCGCCACACTGTCATCATCATCATCATCATCACGATGTTTGTTTTTTGAACTGGCATGGCTGGGTGGGTTCCTCAGCACCTCACCACTTGTTACTGTGCATATCGTTTTGGTGTGATTTTAACCCTTTAGCATTTAAACCAGCCATGTCTGGCCAAAGTATTCTGCCTGTTTTATGTTCAAACTGGCCAGATCTGACTTCTCACACCAACCCTACAATATCATTCTAAAAGTTAATGGTTACCTTATCAAAATCTCATAGCTACAAGATAATTCATGATTAATTTAAAACAATGTGGATAAAAAAAAAGCATTACTTTTGATAGAATAATGCAAATGCTAAAGGGTTAACAGGGTGGATACCCTTCCTACCACCTGCTACTTTATCATATTTTATCATCCTACTGGTACTAAATTGGTTGTCTGTGACAACACTAAAAATTCTCCTCTACTCTGTGTGTGTCAGTTTTAATTCAGAATGCCTCTGTGTGTGTGTGTGGCTTGTGGAATCCACAGCTATTCCTTTGTTGTTTGCATAGTTATTACAGCTGGATGCCCTTCTTTCACCAACCACCCTGCAGCAAAGACTGAGTGCATTTTGTTGAGCCACCAGTACTAGAGACTCTGTTTGTCAGGACTTAAGCGTCAACCTCACCACTGTATCTGTAAGGTTATCAAATGGATCCCTTGTTGGAAGCATAGTTGCAAATATGCATAAGGTCACTTTCCATCATGAGAAGAAAAGACTTAGAGCGGCTATCTGAGGCTGTCTCTGTGGCTGTAAGTAGATGGTAAGGTATTTAAATATCAAGGCAAGGTTATTGTGTTGGTATCTGAGCCAAATATACTAATACCAGCTAGGTGGGCCTATGATATCAGGATATGTGGTATGGGTAGGATAGTTGGTAGAGTCTATATTGAACAGAAGAGGGTTGAAGACTGAGTCCTAATGTATCTCTACATGTATGGTGAATTCATCACTATACTCATTACTAACTCCCATCTGGCTGACTGCCACAAAGTGTGAAACCCTGATAACCCTTTGTTGCCAACCTGCCTAAAACTGCCCTGGTTCTATGATACACACCTCACGTTTCACCTTTCAGATTATTCTGTCACATGTAATACATTTTATTTACATTGTTTTGAATTGATCCTGCATTATCTTGTAGTGCCAAGATTTTAATGATGTGATTGCTTATTTTTAGAATGATATTGCAGGGTATGTGTGAGAGGCTGGATCTAGTTGGTTTGAAGGTAGAATCTTTGGGCCTGATATGGCCAATTTAAATGCAAAAGGGTTACCGTTCATAAAAATTTCATGTAAATTTATGCTTCACATACCTTATTTTCCATCTTACTGTTAGTTTTGTTTCATTTTGAAAAATAAAAATTTATTTTATTGTTTATTATTGTTTATATTTTGAATTACATTATATATATATGGGAACGCCAAAATCTTTTAAGTGTTTTGAGCTTCTGTGAGTCTTAGTCTAGCTCTGATTGTGTGGTAGCAGGAACACTGCAAGGTAGTGACATATATGATGTCATCTATGATATTGCATTGTCTTTATCATAATTATTGATTTTTTTCTGTCCATTCTTTAATGTTGGCATAGATTGTATCTTTTACTTGTTTTAGTTGTGAAACTGCTGCCTTGCTGGGGCACCACCTTGAAGAGTTTCTAGTCGAATGAATACACTCTTGTACTTTTGTTTTAAGCCTAGCACTTATGCCTATTCTATTGGTCCCTTTCACCAAACTGCTTTGTTGCAGGGACATAAATGCACCAACACTGGTTGTCAAATGGTGGAGGGGGACAAACACACACACACACACACACACACACACACACACACACACATACACACATCACAAGCTTCTTTCAGTTTCCATCTACCAATCCATTTACAAAGCTTTGATTGACTTGAGGCTAGACACTTTCCCAAGCTACCGTGCAGTGGGACTGAACTTGGAACCATGTGGTTGGGAAGCAAACTTCTTGCCATAGCATCTCTCTATACATCTTGTCATATTTTATGGAAGGTTCTTTTCTAAAGTTCAATCTAATTATAACTACTCGAGCTTTCTTTGATCTGCATCTTTCATGACTACTTATCATCATCATCATCCCATCTTTTTCTGGCATGAGTTGGGTCGGTGCCACAGTACCTCACTACTCACTGCAGTTTTCATCATCTGGCATGAGTTGGGTCGGTGCCACAGTACCTCACTACTCACTGCAGTTTTCATCATCTGGCATGAGTTGGGTCGGTGCCACAGTACCTCACTACTCACTGCAGTTTTCATCATCTGGCATGAGTTGGGTCGGTGCCACAGTACCTCACTACTCACTGCAGTTTTCATCATCTGGCATGAGTTGGGTGGGTGCCACAGTACCTCACTACTCACTGCAGTTTTCATCATCTGGCATGAGTTGGGTGGGTGCCACAGTACCTCACTACTCACTGCAGTTTTCATCATCTGGCATGAGTTGGGTGGGTGCCACAGTACCTCACTACTCACTGCAGTTTTCATCATCTGGCATGAGTTGGGTGGGTGCCACAGTACCTCACTACTCACTGCAGTTTTCATCATCTGGCATGAGTTGAGTCAGTGCCACAGTACCTCACTACTCACTGCAGTTTTCATCATCTGGCATGAGTTGGGTCGGTGCCACAGTACCTCACTACTCACTGCAGTTTTCATCATCTGGCATGAGTTGGGTCGGTGCCACAGTACCTCACTACTCACTGCAGTTTTCATCATCTGGCATGAGTTGGGTCGGTGCCACAGTACCTCACTACTCACTGCAGTTTTCATCATCTGGCATGAGTTGGGTCGGTGCCACAGTACCTCACTACTCACTGCAGTTTTCATCATCTGGCATGAGTTGGGTCGGTGCCACAGTACCTCACTACTCACTGCAGTTTTCATCATCTGGCATGAGTTGGGTGGGTGCCACAGTACCTCACTACTCACTGCAGTTTTCATCATCTGGCATGAGTTGGGTCGGTGCCACAGTACCTCACTACTCACTGCAGTTTTCATCATCTGGCATGAGTTGGGTCGGTGCCACAGTACCTCACTACTCACTGCAGTTTTCATCATCTGGCATGAGTTGGGTCGGTGCCACAGTACCTCACTACTCACTGCAGTTTTCATCATCTGGCATGAGTTGGGTCGGTGCCACAGTACCTCACTACTCACTGCAGTTTTCATCATCTGGCATGAGTTGGGTCGGTGCCACAGTACCTCACTACTCACTGCAGTTTTCATCATCTGGCATGAGTTGGGTGGGTGCCACAGTACCTCACTACTCACTGCAGTTTTCATCATCTGGCATGAGTTGGGTCGGTGCCACAGTACCTCACTACTCACTGCAGTTTTCATCATCTGGCATGAGTTGGGTCGGTGCCACAGTACCTCACTACTCACTGCAGTTTTCATCATCTGGCATGAGTTGGGTCGGTGCCACAGTACCTCACTACTCACTGCAGTTTTCATCATCTGGCATGAGTTGGGTCGGTGCCACAGTACCTCACTACTCACTGCAGTTTTCATCATCTGGCATGAGTTGGGTCGGTGCCACAGTACCTCACTACTCACTGCAGTTTTCATCATCTGGCATGAGTTGGGTCGGTGCCACAGTACCTCACTACTCACTGCAGTTTTCATCATCTGGCATGAGTTGGGTCGGTGCCACAGTACCTCACTACTCACTGCAGTTTTCATCATCTGGCATGAGTTGGGTCGGTGCCACAGTACCTCACTACTCACTGCAGTTTTCATCATCTGGCATGAGTTGGGTCGGTGCCACAGTACCTCACTACTCACTGCAGTTTTCATCATCTGGCATGAGTTGGGTGGGTGCCACAGTACCTCACTACTCACTGCAGTTTTCATCATCTGGCATGAGTTGGGTCGGTGCCACAGTACCTCACTACTCACTGCAGTTTTCATCATCTGGCATGAGTTGGGTCGGTGCCACAGTACCTCACTACTCACTGCAGTTTTCATCATCTGGCATGAGTTGGGTCGGTGCCACAGTACCTCACTACTCACTGCAGTTTTCATCATCTGGCATGAGTTGGGTCGGTGCCACAGTACCTCACTACTCACTGCAGTTTTCATCATCTGGCATGAGTTGGGTGGGTGCCACAGTACCTCACTACTCACTGCAGTTTTCATCATCTGGCATGAGTTGGGTGGGTGCCACAGTACCTCACTACTCACTGCAGTTTTCATCATCTGGCATGAGTTGGGTCGGTGCCACAGTACCTCACTACTCACTGCAGTTTTCATCATCTGGCATGAGTTGGGTCGGTGCCACAGTACCTCACTACTCACTGCAGTTTTCATCATCTGGCATGAGTTGGGTCGGTGCCACAGTACCTCACTACTCACTGCAGTTTTCATCATCTGGCATGAGTTGGGTCGGTGCCACAGTACCTCACTACTCACTGCAGTTTTCATCATCTGGCATGAGTTGGGTCGGTGCCACAGTACCTCACTACTCACTGCAGTTTTCATCATCTGGCATGAGTTGGGTCGGTGCCACAGTACCTCACTACTCACTGCAGTTTTCATCATCTGGCATGAGTTGGGTCGGTGCCACAGTACCTCACTACTCACTGCAGTTTTCATCATCTGGCATGAGTTGGGTCGGTGCCACAGTACCTCACTACTCACTGCAGTTTTCATCATCTGGCATGAGTTGGGTCGGTGCCACAGTACCTCACTACTCACTGCAGTTTTCATCATCTGGCATGAGTTGGGTCGGTGCCACAGTACCTCACTACTCACTGCAGTTTTCATCATCTGGCATGAGTTGGGTCGGTGCCACAGTACCTCACTACTCACTGCAGTTTTCATCATCTGGCATGAGTTGGGTGGGTGCCACAGTACCTCACTACTCACTGCAGTTTTCATCATCTGGCATGAGTTGGGTGGGTGCCACAGTACCTCACTACTCACTGCAGTTTTCATCATCTGGCATGAGTTGGGTCGGTGCCACAGTACCTCACTACTCACTGCAGTTTTCATCATCTGGCATGAGTTGGGTGGGTGCCACAGTACCTCACTACTCACTGCAGTTTTCATCATCTGGCATGAGTTGGGTCGGTGCCACAGTACCTCACTACTCACTGCAGTTTTCATCATCTGGCATGAGTTGGGTGGGTGCCACAGTACCTCACTACTCACTGCAGTTTTCATCATCTGGCATGAGTTGGGTCGGTGCCACAGTACCTCACTACTCACTGCAGTTTTCATCATCTGGCATGAGTTGGGTGGGTGCCACAGTACCTCACTACTCACTGCAGTTTACATCATCTGGCATGAGTTGGGTCGGTGCCACAGTACCTCACTACTCACTGCAGTTTTCATCATCTGGCATGAGTTGGGTCGGTGCCACAGTACCTCACTACTCACTGCAGTTTTCATCATCTGGCATGAGTTGGGTCGGTGCCACAGTACCTCACTACTCACTGCAGTTTTCATCATCTGGCATGAGTTGGGTGGGTGCCACAGTACCTCACTACTCACTGCAGTTTTCATCATCTGGCATGAGTTGGGTCGGTGCCACAGTACCTCACTACTCACTGCAGTTTTCATCATCTGGCATGACTTGGGTGGGTGCCTCAGTACCTCACTACTCACTGCAGTTTTCATCATCTGGCATGAGTTGGGTCGGTGCCACAGTACCTCACTACTCACTGCAGTTTTCATCATCTGGCTTGAGTTGGGTCGGTGCCACAGTACCTCACTACTCACTGCAGTTTTCATCATCTGGCATGAGTTGGGTCGGTGCCACAGTACCTCACTACTCACTGCAGTTTTCATCATCTGGCATGAGTTGGGTCGGTGCCACAGTACCTCACTACTCACTGCAGTTTTCATCATCTGGCATGAGTTGGGTCGGTGCCACAGTACCTCACTACTCACTGCAGTTTTCATCATCTGGCATGAGTTGGGTCGGTGCCACAGTACCTCACTACTCACTGCAGTTTTCATCATCTGGCATGAGTTGGGTCGGTGCCACAGTACCTCACTACTCACTGCAGTTTTCATCATCTGGCATGAGTTGGGTCGGTGCCACAGTACCTCACTACTCACTGCAGTTTTCATCATCTGGCATGAGTTGGGTCGGTGCCACAGTACCTCACTACTCACTGCAGTTTTCATCATCTGGCATGAGTTGGGTCGGTGCCACAGTACCTCACTACTCACTGCAGTTTTCATCATCTGGCATGAGTTGGGTCGGTGCCACAGTACCTCACTACTCACTGCAGTTTTCATCATCTGGCATGAGTTGGGTCGGTGCCACAGTACCTCACTACTCACTGCAGTTTTCATCATCTGGCATGAGTTGGGTCGGTGCCACAGTACCTCACTACTCACTGCAGTTTTCATCATCTGGCATGAGTTGGGTCGGTGCCACAGTACCTCACTACTCACTGCAGTTTTCATCATCTGGCATGAGTTGGGTCGGTGCCACAGTACCTCACTACTCACTGCAGTTTTCATCATCTGGCATGAGTTGGGTCGGTGCCACAGTACCTCACTACTCACTGCAGTTTTCATCATCTGGCATGAGTTGGGTCGGTGCCACAGTACCTCACTACTCACTGCAGTTTTCATCATCTGGCATGAGTTGGGTCGGTGCCACAGTACCTCACTACTCACTGCAGTTTTCATCATCTGGCATGAGTTGGGTCGGTGCCACAGTACCTCACTACTCACTGCAGTTTTCATCATCTGGCATGAGTTGGGTCGGTGCCACAGTACCTCACTACTCACTGCAGTTTTCATCATCTGGCATGAGTTGGGTCGGTGCCACAGTACCTCACTACTCACTGCAGTTTTCATCATCTGGCATGAGTTGGGTCGGTGCCACAGTACCTCACTACTCACTGCAGTTTTCATCATCTGGCATGAGTTGGGTCGGTGCCACAGTACCTCACTACTCACTGCAGTTTTCATCATCTGGCATGAGTTGGGTCGGTGCCACAGTACCTCACTACTCACTGCAGTTTTCATCATCTGGCATGAGTTGGGTCGGTGCCACAGTACCTCACTACTCACTGCAGTTTTCATCATCTGGCATGAGTTGGGTGGGTGCCACAGTACCTCACTACTCACTGCAGTTTTCATCATCTGGCATGAGTTGGGTCGGTGCCACAGTACCTCACTACTCACTGCAGTTTTCATCATCTGGCATGTGTTGGGTCGGTGCCACAGTACCTCACTACTCACTGCAGTTTTCATCATCTGGCATGAGTTGGGTCGGTGCCACAGTACCTCACTACTCACTGCAGTTTTCATCATCTGGCATGAGTTGGGTCGGTGCCACAGTACCTCACTACTCACTGCAGTTTTCATCATCTGGCATGAGTTGGGTCGGTGCCACAGTACCTCACTACTCACTGCAGTTTTCATCATCTGGCATGAGTTGGGTCGGTGCCACAGTACCTCACTACTCACTGCAGTTTTCATCATCTGGCATGAGTTGGGTCGGTGCCACAGTACCTCACTACTCACTGCAGTTTTCATCATCTGGCATGAGTTGGGTCGGTGCCACAGTACCTCACTACTCACTGCAGTTTTCATCATCTGGCATGAGTTGGGTCGGTGCCACAGTACCTCACTACTCACTGCAGTTTTCATCATCTGGCATGAGTTGGGTCGGTGCCACAGTACCTCACTACTCACTGCAGTTTTCATCATCTGGCATGAGTTGGGTCGGTGCCACAGTACCTCACTACTCACTGCAGTTTTCATCATCTGGCACAAAAATCAACAGAGAAAAAGTGCAAACTTTGTTGTTGTGCAGGTCTTACAATGTGGATTGGATGCATTTTATCCATGCCACCATTGCTGTCTGTAAGTGGGCTAAAAACTTCTATCTTGAATCAATTCTTATATAGAGTTACTGCCCTTCTTTATGAGTAATCTTCAATGTAACTTCATTTTGGGCATCCACCTACTAATTCATTAACAAACTGATATAATTAGCAGAAAATAAGACCAAGGAAAATATTTGGGCTCTTCAGAGTCTTTTTTTCACAGTTGTATTCTTCTGTTGTAACTGATATTTTTAAATACTAAAATCAGCCCTGAACTTCAAAAGAAATTGATACTTAAAAATAAACATCTGTTAGCTATTTCACTAAATAAAGCACTTAGTTTGCTTAATTAAGTTCTTAGGTTTATTTAGACATTTTAGCTTTCAGGTAGGGTACCTAGCACAGTACCCAACCTGTATTGTGCAAGGTTTCCACCTAACCTTGCATACTGCAGGTAGGAGTAGTTAATGAAGTTACATACTGTTCACTTGTTATTCATATTGGTTTCAAAATTTAGCACAAGGCCAGCAATTTTGGGGAGGGTTAAGTTGATTACATCAATCCTAGTACTCAACTGGTACTTATTTTATCAATCCTGAAAGAACGAAAAGCAAAGTTGACCTCAGCAAAATTTGAGCTCAGAATGTTAAGACAGGCAAAATACCACTGAGCATTTTGGCCAGTGTGCTAACAATTCTGCCAGCTTGCTGCCTTAAAACATAAAGATGTACAATATGATGCTAAGCATTTTGTCCAGAGTGCTAATGATTTTGGCAGCTTACCCCCTTAAAATGCATCGACGGATGATATGACAATGTGTTTTGTTTGGAGTGCTAACGGTTTTGTCAGCTCACTGCCTTCTCATTTATTATTCATATTGGCCACAGTAACAAGCAACTCACCATATGACAAATGTTTAAGCTAACAAACCATAATAGCTGTTTATAAGTCATTGCAATAAATTTCAAATAATTTACTTTCCAAAATAGACAAAATATAGAAAATGGCTTTTGTGACCGTGTGGTGTACACTCTGTATATATACCCTTGAACTTTGGGCTTAGTAAGTCAGCACTCCAATTAATCACCTACTGTGCACCTGGTAAACAATTACCATTTTTTAATGTTTTATATTCTTTATTATGAATTTTCTTTTTAGGTAGAATTTCTTTTGTTTTTTCCAATAAATTAAATTATTAAAAGAGTATTTTGGTTCTGTATGTGTGTGTCTGTTAGTGTGTGTATGTGTGTGTTTGTACACACACACACACACACACACACACACACACACACACTGAACCAATATGTGGTGGAGCAGTTGGTACTGTAGTGCTGGTCTAAATATACATTTCAGTATTTCTGCCATATATGGAAATGGTGGCTGTGTGGTTTAGAAGCTTGCTTCCCAACCATATGGCTTTGGCTCCAACTGCACAGCACCTTAAGCAAATATCTCCTACTATAAGCCTCAGGCTGACCAAAGACTGAAGCCCTGTTGGTGGATTTGGTAGAGAAAACAAACTGAAAAAAGCCCATCGTGTGTATGTGTGTATGTGTATGTATATATATAAATATATATATATATATATATATATATATATTCACCCACATGATGTGGAAAAATTCTTGGTTTTGTGTAAAAGAAAATACAGGAGGATCAGTTAATTATGATTTTATTCAACATACTCCCCTCTTAGATTCACACTCTTATTGCAATGGTCCTTCCATCTTTCAAAGCCCTGTAAAAGAACTCAGTAGGTTGGGCCTCCAACCAGGCTTTTGCAATACCCTTAAAGGTAGATAGATAAATAGAAATATATATATATATATATATATATGATATATATATATATATATATATATATATATATATATATATATATATATATATGCTTTTGTCTTCAGATTATGTGATGAGTGTAAATGGGCATCACTGTCATACAAGCAGTGTTGTTTGTTTCCAGTCTTCCATGGTGAAATATTTCCTTGCTTGGAAATGAGTGAAGGTTGGCATGAGGAAGAGCATTCAGTCATAGGAAATCAGTTGCAGTATATTGTCTGATCTATGCGAGCATAGAAAAGTAGATATTAAACAATGATGATAATGACACTCCTACATTCTGAGTTACAATCTTTTTGACTCAATTTTGTCTCTCATTTCTAAAGGGTTGGGGGTTAATAAAATAAGTACCAGTCATGTGTTGGGTTGATTCAGTTGATCTTATTCTTCCCCTTCAAAATTCTAATCTCTTTCCCCACGCTAGAAATAATTGTTATTTGTTTCATTTCAGAAGTGTTAGGCTTTGGTTTCCCTTTGACTCGGTTTCACAACATATTTTCCTGATCTTCTTCTGACTACAGCAAAACTAGTTAGATTAAAACAAACTTTTTCTTATCCAAATTTGAAGAAAACCTTTCAAGTGAGAGGTGCCATCTGTTTCTACATATTAGTCAGAGGCAAAAGTGGAAATAATCAATATATCACATGCAATCTCAGTTTGAAATTTAATTTTAATTCATTACAATTAGACCGTGTGGTGTTATGACATAGCTGCTAAAAATAGTTTCTATAAGAAGTTTCTATTTAACTGTAACCATACTGTGTTATATTTATCATATTTTACGTTCTTTGTGTTATTTTCTTTTTTTATCTGAAGGGTGTGTTGTGTTTTGAAAATGCAAAAGTTGACAAACATTATGTTTAGTTCCCACTGAAGATAGTTGTTGTTTGGTTACTAGTAGTAACTTAGTACTATGGTATTTCAAGCTCAGTTTGCACAGTAAGGAAATAGATATACAGATAGAGAAAAGGCAAAAAGAAAGAAAACGAAACATAACAAAAAGACTTGTAAATGTGTAAAAATTTGTGTTGAAAAAGTGATAAGGTGTAAAAACAATAGTATGGGTGCTGGACTATTGAGGTGAAGGCTAAGAGTTCAAAAATAATTTGCTATTACCACCATAGGTGAAATGACCTAGTGGACTGGCTGACCTAGTCATAGTTTGTGAGTTCAAATTTGCTTGAAGCATTTTGTTGTGTTCCTGGCAAAGGCAAGTTTATTCTTTGAGTCTTGGTTCATCTTTTTGTTAGAAATAGGTACCAGATCATCTGGACATGGCATTTTATTCAACAATCAAAACTAGGTACCCATTTATCTGAATAGTACTCTTCATTTAATGAGCCCTTGTTCTTTTATCTATCAGAAATTGATACCAGATCAAGACACTTTATTCAGTGCCATAGTTCAGCTATTCATCAAAAATCCCTTTTTAAGGTTTTCTCTACAGATTTTCTACAGAAATTATAGCCAGCATTGGTTTGTTAAATTACATATCCAAATATGTCTAATGTAAACAATATGATTTAAGATGGAAAAATAGTTAATGGGCGTATATGCCATATTTCAGGAGTTCTTGCTCCTTCATCAGTAATCCAACCCATTAACCATCCACAAACTCATTGCTTAAATAGCCACTAAATATAGCAGTGTCACATTATTGGCTATACCACTTTTACATATTAAACAAACTCCTAGCAGCTGGTACATATTGATATGTACATTATCAGCTTCAATTACATTGTTTATATTAGATTTATTTGGATACGAAACATTGTAACAAATCAGTGTTGGCTATAATTTCTATGGAAAAATCTGTAGAGAAAACCTTAACATGTGATTTAATAGCACTGCTAACACAGTATTGACTTATAAAATGTTGCATATACTTTGTAGTATATTATGATTGCATAACGAAATACGGTGTCCCTACAAGTAGTTAATTTTTATCAGAAATAGGTACCAAATTATCAGAGCAAGAAACTTTGTTCCGATAAACAGCTCTCAATTAGCAATCCCTCAGAAATTATCACATCATCTAGGAGAGTAACCTGAGATAGAGTAGCAGCTCTTCAATGAGGTGATGACTCTTAGATTTACTGGGTGCTAAAAATATTAAAATTAAGTACTGGTCCTCTCTATAAACCCAGTATTTTCATCAAACTGTCATGTTAAACTATTTCTGTCCCTATGACATCATTATTTCCATCCATTATTCTCCATACTTGCATTCTGGTGTTATGTAGATCAACTGTTCATTTTCTCAATCTTGTGTCAAGTCAGTATTAGTTTTGAAGTTGATGCAAATGCCTCCTGTTGGTATCAGTCCAACACTTACTAAGATATCAACAGTGATGGTTACCACTCTATTCTCCTGGAAACATCTTCTCGAAGCAGTCTTTATTTGGTAACTGTTATTATTTTATTTCATCTCTTTTTTGTTAACAAGTATGTTATAACACCTTAGTATTGTACCTTATATTGCTAAACACAACTGCAATGTAAATTTATAAGAGTAATCTTGATGAAATAAAGCATTGTTGTAATAAATGCCATAAAAATATTAAAAGAAAATATTTAAAGGTGTCATGATATATGAAACTTGGACGTCTCATAAATTAAGATCTATGGCATGTTATTGAGAAAAAAATAGTTGAAGAACATTGTCCAAGCAAATTAGCGTGTCATCTAGATGTAAATTAATATCTCTCAAATAATGGCACTCAACTCTAAAAAGAAAAGAATCCAGTGAATAAAGTGTTTTGCCCAGATAATCTAGTATCTATTTCTGATAATTCGTTATTTATATATATTCTTTTACTTGTTTCACTCACTTGACTGTGGCCACATTGGAGCACCGCCTTGAAGGATTTTAGCTGAACAAATCAACCTCAGAACTTATTTTTTAAGCCTAGTACTTATTTTATTAGTCTCTTTTGCCAAACAACCAAGTTATGGGGATGTAAACACGCCAACACTAGTTGTCAAATAGTGATGGGGGACAAACAAACACACACATATATACAATGGGCTTCTTTCAGTTTCCATCTACAAAATCCACTCATAAGGCTTTGGTCAGCTCAAGGCCAGAGTAGAAGACACTTGCCCAAGGTGCCATGCAGTGGGACTGAACCCCAAACCATATGGTTTGGAAGCAAGCTTCTTACCACACAGTCACACCTGCACCTATACCTGCATGCAAACATACATATGTCTGTGTATATATCTTTGTTTCCACATCCCCCACTTCTTTACAACTAGTGTTGGTTTGTTTACATCTCCATAACTTAGTAGTTCAACAAAAAAAACTGACAGAAGAGTATCAGACTTTAAAAATAAGTACTGGGGTCAATTTGTTTGACTTAACTCTTCAAAGTGGTGCCCCAACATAGCCACAACCAGAAACAAGCGAAAGGTAAAAGAAAACCTAGTCCCTCCTCCCTACGATTTAGTATCCATATCCTCTCAGCTAGGGTAACAGGAACATCCTAGAAAATCTGTTGTAGGTTTAAAGTCTGAACCCTCAAGCCAGCAGTCCAGTTATATGGTTTCACCTCATTTCGCATTTGTTAATATTCTAAACAATGTTGATTTAAGTGGTTCTCTATTGGTATGTAATGCTCTGAGCTCTGGATGGCTGAATCAGTAATGGGTAAATAATTGGGTAACTGAATAACCTGCCACTACTGTCATTGATCTGTAGCCTTTTATTAATGCTGTGCAACAGGTTTTGATAGCCAAGGCACTTAAGGAGGTGCTGCAAAGTTCCTGGCTTTGGGTAAAAGAAAGTACAGGAGTATTAGTTAATTATGATTTTATTCAACATATTCCCCTCTCAGATTCACACACTTATTGCAGTGGACCTTCAGTTTTTCTAAGGCCTGTAAAAGAAGTTGGAAGGTTGGGCCTCCAGCTAGGCCTTTCGCAATACCCTTAAAGCCAGGAGCATTTCAGTATGCCTTTGTGGTTCTCTATGGTCTGGTCCACCTCTCTGGAAGCAGATCCATATAGTTTTTTTTTCTTTTTTAATTTAACAAGAAGCAAGTCTCTGTTCCTCCGGTTACATCTCTTACGCCCAAGAGTACCATAGCCAAAGCTGTAGCTATGCTCTCTGACCCTCACACATAACAATGGCTGATATGTTATTAAACGATAACTATGTCAGTGTTGTATTGTCAAAGAGAAAATTATTGTTCAGTCATGGATTCCTTTTTATATGTACCAACAAATAAGTTTTTGTTAGGGCATACTATTTTGTTTGAACTTGCTATTTTCTCATGCTAGAACTATAAATTCAGATTTTATTTACCAAAATCTCCTTTGCCTTCCATTGTGCACTAAACAAAGATTAGTCAAGTCCCACAATTATGTTCAACTTGTTGCTCATTTGTAGCCAGCTACATAAAAGTATCTTTGTTATTTTTTGCTTTTAATGAATACTATAATGGCAGTAAGCTTTTAATAGGCAAAGTCTGGGTGTTACATTGAATTAACAAAGTAATTTCACTTTATTTGCTCATTCACTCAGGCCAGAGCAGCAGCAGGTCAGTGCGACAAGTCGGCCAGTTAATGAGGGCCTACAATTTTGAGGGGATCTAAATCTCCTCCATGTTAGAGGTAAAGAGGTGACCTTTTGGTGAAGAATTACTTTTCTTATAACTCCTTTCATTCTCTGTTGTGTCTGGGGAGAGTCCTTTCATTCTGTTCTGCATTTGTGTGTGTGTGAAGGTGCATGGCCTAGTGGTGTGAGCACCAGGCTTGCAACCAAAGCATGAAGTAGTGATTTCAATTCCCAGATCAGGCTGTGTATTGTGTTCTTTATCCTTTTTCATATATATATTTAGGTTAGTTGAAATATGTTTGTCATATATTTCAACTGCTAAAGGCAAATAAACTGCAGTTACCATGGAGAAAGATTCTCTCCTGAGGTAAAAAGGTGTGAGATATATTTCCATGCTGGAAATGGGTTGGATGGTTGCACAGGAGCTGGCAAACCATAAGACTTCATCAGGCTTCACCGTCTATTTTGGTATGGTTTTTATGGCTGGATGCTCTTCCTAACAGCAGTTGAAATTGGTCCCTCATTTCACATCTGGTCTGGCTCTATTAGTTGTTGAAACGGTGCTTACATCTCACATCTAGCCAGCTTTTGCATTGACTTGCTTGTACCTATGAATCCAAGCATTGGAGAGAGAGGAAACACTCTGCACATCTAGCCTTGTCAAACACTACGTAAAGACAAACTTCAGTGGTGCTTGAGTAACCCAGTCGGAAAGTTATGACATATTTTTCACTTAAGTGTGGATATCAGTTATGGTCTTAAACATAGAAGTATTTCTTGGATGGAGCAAGGCTACGGATATTGTGAGCTACATCAAGTTTCAGCAAACAGGCTCTTGCAGTGCTTAATTTGGCCACTTCATTTTTATATTTCAATGCTTTATCTCCATAATGATCTTGATACTTCTTTCGGAACACAGTAGACAGGCATCACAGTTGTGTGTGTGTGTGTGTGTGTGTTTACACAGTCACAAATAAAATTTAATAAAATTTAATGCTTTCGAACCACATGGTTCCAGGTTCAGTCCCACTGTGTGGCATCTTGGGCAAGTGTCTTCCACTATAGCTTCGGGCCGATCAAATCCTTGTGAGTGGATTTGGTAGACGGAAACTGAAAGAAGCCCGTCGTATATATGTATATATATATATGTGTGTGTGTGTGTGTATATGTTTGTGTGTCTGTGTTTGCCCCCCCCCCCCCCCCAACATCACTTGACAACCGATGCTGGTGTGTTTACGCCCCTGTAACTTAGCGGCTCGACAAAAGAGAGTGCGATAGAATAAGTACTAGGCTTACAAAGAATAAGTCCTGGGGTTGATTTGCTTGACTAAAGGTGGTGCTCCAGCATGGCCACAGTCAAATGACTGAAACAAATAAAAGAGTAAAAAGAAAAAAGAGTATATTTTTTGCTTTTTCATATGTGTGTGTCTGATGGGTTGGTTTTCAGTTTTTATCTCATCCAACAAAAAATGCTTGTGGAACAAAAATTGCCTAAATACTTTTGGTGAAAATATAATCATCAAATGACATTGTTAATTGACATGAGTAGAGGAGGTTAGCCAATCAAACATTTAGGAATAATTCATTGGACCTAAGACCTTACTCTATGAATACTATGCTACTCCACATTAGCATTTACATCCCCACCTGAACTGTCAAAATACTGTTGTGGGTTTTTTTTCTTGTGTTTCCCGTTTTATTTTGTCCTCTGAAAACTGCATACATAAACCATTTTCCCCCTCACTCTGTTTCCTCTCCAGAACTATGTCGTTGTTGTCACCATTTCATTCTTACATCTGATTTCCGATGCTGGTATAAATTGGACGAAAGTTATTGAGGCAATGCTCGATGGTGAAGTGCCCTTGCTGTCAACAACTTTGTTTTCCAAGTAAAGTGAGATGGAACCTAAAACCATGTGATTGTGAAAGAACCATCACAATCATGTCTATGCCTCATCTTGTTGATATTTCTCTCTTGCTTATATTTCCCTTTTAACTACCTTAACTTTCCCCATTGATCCATAACCTTCAGTCAGGTGTGACCTTGCTAACATTGAAGACATTGTTCCAAACTCAGAAATGAAAAATGAGCTTATTCCTCCTGCTAGAAGCAGCCTACTACTATTTTTTTTTTTAAGGACACATTGGCCAATGTAGTCCAGAATAAACTCTGCTCAAACAAAAACTTGTATTGGTTGATCATGACTAAAATGCCTCTGATCATAAGCTCTGCTCAAGGTTGACCTAGTGCTAAATTGCAAATGTGAAAAAAATTACTCATGACATATTTTTTATATATTCTGTGTGGGCAGGGTAGTGGGCTTGGGTGACCAATTTGCTATTGACAAATCATTTCTCTAATCTTTAAAAAAAGAAATTTTTTCTTATCAAAACTTCTTAATTTTTAACAAGATTTGACTGCTATTTCTTGTAGCTCAAGTTAATATGTAGACATATCCACATTGGTTGGCTCAAGTAGCTGCATTTTGTTTTTATATATAAGGCATGACTGTGTGCTAAGAGGTTTACTTTCCAACCCCATGGTTCTGGGTTCAGTCTCATTGTGTGGCACCTTGGGCAAGGATCTTCTATTATAGTTTTGGGTTGACCAAAGCCTTGTGAGTGGATTTGGTAGATGGAAATTGAAAGAGGCTCGTTATGTGTGTGTGTGTGTGTGTATACACACACATATTAAGCTCTCTGGCCTACCAGTTTCAGTCAAACTGTCAAACCCACATCAGCATGGAATGGAGATGCTAAATGATGATGATGATGATGATAGATATTATATACGTATCTTGACAATTGGTGTTGGTGTGTTTATGTCCTTGTAACTTAGCAATTTAGCAAGAGAGACTGATAGAACAAGTATCAGGATTAAAAAAAATAAGTACTGGGATCGATTCATTCAACTAATAAAAGTTCTTTAAAGTGATGCCCCAGCATGGTCGCACTCTAATTACTGAAACTAGTAAGAGATAAAACACACAACATATAGCTGTCACCTGATGCTTGACATGTAGTAAAAGATGCAATTATTGCCGACTTTAGTTTCATGTATTCATAAAGAAAACTGGATGTAAAAAATTAAGAAATTCTGTTTACAAAAAGAAAGAAAAAAAAAATGATAAAAATCAAAAAAAAATTAAAGTGTGGTGACAAATAATTAGTCAATAGCAAATAACTCATGTTAACCAAGCCCACTGCTATCAATTAGTGGTTATAGCAGGTAATTATCTCTGTAAAACTTGGTAACTATTTCCCACCGCTAGGAAAGCTAAAACAATGCTGACCTGTTGTCTAGCTCCAGGTCAGCTCTGATCTAGCTGACTTATAGTCAGAAACATTCCAACCATGACCTTTTCATCTCTTCTTTCTTTTTTTGTGTTTGTTTGTTTTGGACATTGGTGAAGTTGCATGGCTGTGTGGTTAAGAAGCTTGCTTCCTGATCATATGGTCTTAGGTTCAGTCTCACTGTGTGGAACCTTGGCAAATGTCTTCCCCTATAGCCCTGGGCTGACCAAAGTCTTGCAAGTGGATACAATAGATGGAAACTGTAGAAGCCCATCATGTATGTATGTGTTTGTCCCCCACTACTGCTTGACAACTGGTGTTGGTTTGATCACATCCTCTGAAACTTGGTGGTTCAGCAAAAGAAATCAATAGAATAGTACCAAGCTTTAAAAAATAAGTGCTGAGGTGTTTGTCATGGCATGGCCATAGTTCAGTGACTGAAACAAATAATAGACAGTATATCTAAGAACTCCATCACCCAATGTAACTGTGAGAGTAACTGGGAGATCTGGCATTTATTTCTTGCAAGTTGAGTGACCATGCATGTCATCCTCTCTGTCTTAAAGGTAGAATTGTTTTGCGCAGAAAAAAAATAAGATATGTGCAGTAGATTTGAACTTCTGACTCCTGGGTTGGCAGCTGTTTGTACTGTGATTCACTCAACCATATCACTTTGTTAACAATATAAAGTGAAGTGAACTAACCACAACTAGTAATTAAAATGAAATAACAGGCTTCCTGTGATAAAAATTTGATTTTAGTGCTGACTGAATTATTAAATAAATAAATATAAGAATTAATTAGTTATGCAGATCTTTAGAACATTTTACCAAGTGATTTCCAAATTTTTCTTTACTCACTGGCTCCTTAGCTTCACACCTTTTCTTCATTTCCCCCTTCCACAATAGTATTACAAGTGAAAGTTTGATTCTTCTACATTCTGGTAGTCCACACCATATGATAGTCATCTAATATATTTGGGGGATTTTTCCTACTCTATAGCAGAACAATTGCCTCAGTCCAGTCTGTGTAGTAGAAAGATTATCTTCCTTTGAAACATATGATCCATGAAAATAATTCACATCATATTGTTGTATTTGGCGGATGCCATATTTTTCCAATTAAACACACACTATATATTTGGTCTTCAGTTCAGCTTTATTATTATTATTATTTTAGTTTCTTTGTCAAAATTCTTTCGTCACACATCCTGTGACCTCTTCAGAGACTCTTTGTTCAACATGTTTCCTCTTGTTCTGTTTATTCCATTTTGACAAAACGGAAATAAGCTGAAGTGAAGACCAAATAAATAGCGTATGTGTTTAATTGGCAAAATATGACCATCCCCAGTATAACATCTGTTTCAACACAGGATTTCGCTTCAAGAATCTTGCAAAAGAAATATTTAAATTAACCTCATACTCCGGCTGAAAGGCATGAATGTCATGACTCATTTTGTGCATTACATCCAATCAAATAAGTTAATCACCTACTAATGGAAACATCTGATTACAAAAAAAGTGGGTGAGTTCACTTTGATTATCATATCTGTTTTGAAACTAAAACAGATAGCACATTCTATTTTGTGAACTATTCAATTATATAGTGAAAGGATATCTCTTTCTCAATGACATTTATCAATGGATATAAAAAGGATCATGAAACTTGCCAAAAATACAATACCTCTAATAAAACCCTGAGAATATTCATAAACATCACAAAATTTAATTTTTATTCTTTCTACAATAATCCTGATTACTTGATATCAAATTTGAAATTATAGTGTTTAATTGCTTTTAACCTTTTTTTATCTTAATCTGTCTGGGATTGCCTCAGTGTTTTTTACAATGGTCCTGGGTTTACCAAAACTTTGAGTGGATTTGATATACAGAAACTGAAAGACACCCATTATGTGCCTGTATGTCTGAATGTGTATGTATGTGTGTGTTTGTCTCCTTGTTTCGACATCATATGTCAGTTGTAAATGAGTGTTACTATCATACAAGCAGTGCCATTCATTTCCAGTATTCTGTAGAAACTTGCCTGGCTATGGGAGAAATATTACTTTGCTTGGAAACAGGTGAGGGTTGTGATAAGAAAGGCACCTGGCCATAGAAAATTTACCTCAGTGAATGCAAGCATAGAAGAGTTGGTGTTAAAACTTTGATGAGGATAATATCCTATCACCTCCTCCTGCCTCTGTCCACCTCTGCTATTACCATCACCCTCCTGTATGTATGTACCGTTAACTCTGACTCTTCCCTCCAAACTCTTGCTTCTTTAACCCACTCCACTTCACTCCTTGCTGCTGTCATTGCTCTCTCTAACTCTTGAGTGCAGAAGGTATAGGGTCATAGTTTTGTGAGGTCTCTTTATTCTTGACCTACCAAGGATTTATTGAACTCTCTTAAAGTTGGTACTGTAAATAAATGCACCCAATCCTCTCTGTAAAGTGGTTGGTGTTAGGAAGGGCATCAAGCTGTATAAACCAAACCTTGTGATGTGCTTGTGCACAAGCACCAGTCAGTCTATGAGAGAAATCGTTCCCAATAAGAAATGCCTTAATCCTTTATTATTCATTTTATTCTGTCAAGTGAAATGCATATTTATTCACATTGTTTTGAATTAATCAAGCATTATCTGGTAGCTTTAAGATTTTTGCAAAGCGATTGCTTATTTTTGGAAGGACATTGTAAGGTAGGTGCAAGGGGCTGGATCTGGCTGGTTTGAAGATAAAACAGAATATTTTTGCCAGATATGGTGGATTTGAATACTAAAGGATTAAACCATATGTCCAACCCATGTCAGCATGGAAAACAAACATAAAAATGATGACGATTGAGTGTGTGTGTGTATAAAATTAATTTTTAAGGGTGCTGGAATGCCACTGCCTATACGCTAGAAGTAGATGTCAAATACTTACAATCCACTCTAAATTTGTTCTCTGTTTATAACTCCAGGTCGAATGCGAGGTAATGAGCAAGAAGATTTACAAAATTTCAGATAATCCTGTATCTTAAGATTTCATGCTCTGTAATAAAGATTACTTTGCAATCCTAAATTTATAAGTGTATATATATATATATATATATATATATATATATATATATATGTATGTATGTATGTATATATGTATGTACGTATAATTTAGGACAAACACTATGTTGTCATTATAGTACTTGGAGTTTCGAATGTTGGAGCAAAGAGCTGTGATGCATTCTCATTGGTTATTAATGGCAATAGATGCTATGAAAAAAAAAAACCATTGAATAAAAGGGGAGTTACTATAATAGGTAGAAAAAAAGAAAAAAGATAAAAAATACATGCAGCTCCTGGCGAAACGTTTTTGTGGAAACTGGGTTCTCGAGGTGGTCATTAAGCTCTGCAGTAATTTTGGAAGCTGTCCTTTTGTAATCTTTTCTAACAATTCACGTAAGACTCCAATGGTCCCTATCTGAAAGTTTTTGGTTTTCTTCCAGAGTTTCGTTTTGACGAGGAGGTTTTTCCCTCTTTCTCAAATGCTGTCATTACTTTTGAGACAGTACTTCTTGATACACCCAACATTTCGTTATGCTAGCGCTTTATATACAAGCACCAACAATTTGACCCCTTTGGAAGTCCGATAGATCTGTCATTTTAACGAATTTTAGTTAGCTTTATCTAAAAAGAAACTGCAATTTTAGCAAAACATACTAAGCAACGCTAATGATAAATCAAAAAGCATAAAAATAAACAAGCTTTTGACGGTTTTATAGATATTTCAAAATTATGATGCCATGATGGTAGGTGTTTCCATTATTTTCTCCAACCCCTGTATATATATATATATATATATATATATATATATATATATATATATATATATATATATATACATACACATATACACGTGTGTGTGGATATGTGTGGATGCATGAATACGTACATGCACATATGTTTGTGTGTGTATGTGCATGTACGTATACATGTTTGTGTGAGTGTGTATGTATATAGACGTTATGAACACAGGAGGTTTATGCCTATGTATTGTGAGAATATGGTTCCGGGTACTTTTATCTTTTTTCTTTTCTCTACCTATTAGAGTAACTTCTCTTTTATCCAATGGTTTTTCACAGCGTCTATTGCCATTAACAGCCAACAAGAATGCATCACAGCTCTTCACTCCGACATTCGAAACCCCGAGTACTATAATGACTACTGTTTGTCCTACATTATACATATATGAATAATCCTCTATTTACCAAATATTGAGGTCTCGTTCTTTCGTTGTTTCTTTTTATTATATATACATACATACACATATATAACATGTCTTTAAAGTCATGGTGGGATTTCAAAACTATTTATTGATGTAACTTATCTTGCAACAGTACATGTTTCACATACATGTTGAATAAGAGACCAACTAATAAAGTTTATGTACAGTTTAGCACAGTTTGATGTGGCTTTTATTTGTTGCCCTACACACATCTAATTGATACTCCAGTTCTTTATGGACACACTGTGTGTGTGTGTGTGTGTGTGTGTGTGTGTGTGTGTGTGTGTGTGTGTGTACACCCACATAGAGAGAAAGAGGGGAAGCAAATTATTATTATCATGGATAATGTTACCAAAACAGTCTCAAACACTATTTAAAATGAATAATAAATTATGTGCTCGTGAGATCAAAGCTGTGGATATTATTATCAAAATTGTTGAGTAAACTGGTGCACAACCATTATAATCACTACAAAGATCAAAAGAGACATGTACTAGCTTTGTAGACGTCGTAGGTGTATGTTGATTGAGAGCTGTGGAGTTGGTACATAAAACCTCCAATTTTGACTCATCACTTTATCGTACCTCAACTTCTCTGTTTGTAATTAGACTAATCATTTATTTCTTATATTGATTGAGAGCAAGAAAACAAACATTAGGTTATTTTTTAACACTCTGATCTTTTAATGTCTGGGTTTAAAGGCTGCTATATGCTGTTGTAACTATTTTATTTGTTGAAGAAGTTACAAGCAACCAGGCATAAGACAAAACATACAGACATTGAAAAAAAGGAGAGGCTTCTTTTTTCTTTATTATCAAAAAGTTATAAAATGAAATATGAAAGGAATAAACTATAAAACTACTATAAAAGAAAATTAAGAATGTCTTTGTTTACCAGTTCAAGCATCTAAAGTATATCAAAGTTAAAACTAAAAAACCTAATGCAACATAACAAATGACTGTTTTAAAAGACATAAACACAATCATATGCATATCCTTCCCTCTCCAAGATTAAAAGCAATGAAAGACAATAAAAGTGAAGTAAACATAAAATGAAACATTTAGAGGAGATATTAAAAAGTATGTAAAATACACATATTTCATTAAGTAATAATCTGGAGGAGAAATATTCAATACAAATTTGGAGTGCAGTGGTTTATTTAGCTTCGTCCAATGGCTTGTTACTCTGAACTTTCTAAGGCTTGCAACCATTTCTTCAGACAAGTCTAAGTTGATCAATTTGGACACACCTGAAGAAGCAGCTGCTCACCATGGAATCTCCACTAGACTGGCCTAAATAAATTGCATGTGTGTATGTGTGTGTAATCAGATTTTCAGTAACTCCCATTGGATATCTCAAATGTAAATGCTTTGCACCCTTAAAAATTTTAAATGTGTAAAATTCAAAACAAAAACATTGGTTTTTATTAAGTGCCACTTACACATATTTTCTTTATTTTCTAGGAAGATGATATAGATGCCAATTCAAGCAGACAAAGAAGGTGAATTAACAACTTTTTTGCCCCACCTCATTAATTTGTTGTTGTTGTGTGTATATATTTAAAAAAATATGTGTATATATATGTATAGATAGATATGTATATATGTGTGTGTATATGTAGATATATGTACGGGAGCCAGTCAGGCGGCACTGGTATTGGCCACGCTCAAATGGTGCTTTTTATGTGGCGCATAAAAAAAGCACTATTTAAGTGTGGCCGATGCCAGTGCTGCGTGACTGGCTCCAGTACCAGTGTCATGTAAAAGCACCCACTATGCTTGCAGTATTTCGCCTGTCACTATGTTCTAAATTCAAATTCTGCCTAGGTTGACTTTGCCTTTCATCCTTGATAAACTAAGTACCAGTGAAACACTGGGGTCAATGTAATCGACTAATCCCCTCCCACAAAATTTCAGGCCTTGTGCTTCCAGTAGAAAGGATTATTATTATGAGGTTGACTTTGCCTTTCGTCCCTTCAGGGTCAATAAATTAAGTACCAGTGATACACTGGGAATCAATATAATTGACTAGTCCCCTCCCCCAGAATTTCAGACCTTGTGCCTTTGGTAGAAAGGATCATTTTTATTATCATTATTATTACTATCATTATTATTATTATTAAAGACGTCGCACAGTATCCAATATCATGATGTAGATTGAAGATATTGTCTATGGGGGGGGGGGGGTTGTACTGTCTGTCAGGTCACAACAAGGACCTCAGACAGATTGTACTTTACGCAATTAGCATGCAGTTCCAAGTAATACTGATTTTTGCAATACACCAAGATTGTGCAGTATTTCTAAAGTTTCCAGATGTTTCTTCTGGTTGGGTGGTATTGAACCCAGTGCTCCACTGACAACAGAAACAACCTTTGTTTCACACTTGTAGCTGCCACATCTTAGTGATCTCAGTTCTCAGGTCTCCATATTTATCAACCTTTTTTCTTTTATCAAGGCAGTGAGCTGGCAGAATTGTTAGCATACCAGGCAAAATGCTTTGCCTGGTATGCCGTCATTCATCCTTACAATCCAAGTTCAAATGCCACCAAGGTTGATTTTGCCTTTCATCCTTTTAGGGTCGATGAAATGAATACTAGTTGAGTACTGGCGTTGATGTAATCAAATTGCCCACTCTCTGAAATTGCTGTCCTTGTACCAAAATTTGAAATCACTACTACTATTATTATTATTATTATTATTATTATTATTACAATTGTTATTATTGCCTAGGCAGTAGCAAGCTGGCAGAATTATTTATGCATCAGACAGAATGCTGAGTGGTATTTCTTCCGATCTTTACATTCTGAGTTCAAATTCTGCCAAAATCAACTTTGCCTTTCATCCTTTCAATGTCAATAAAAATATGTTCTAGTCAAATACTAGGGTCAATGTAATCGACTGTCCTAGTCTTTTGCCTGACACCCATGCTTTTGTCAAAATGATAAACAAGTGAAAAAAAAGTTTAACTTTTTAGCATTCACATTATTCTGTCAAATGTAGCATTTAGTTATTCCTATTGTTTTCAACTAATCATTTATCATCTTGTAGCATTGAGATTTCAATGATGTAATTATATATTTCCAAAATGACATTGTAGGGTAGGTGTGAGAGGCAGGATCTGGTGACTTTGAACATAAAACAGAGAGAATATTTGGGCTGGATGTGGCCAGATTAAATGCTAAGGGGTTAATCTTGCGCAAAAAGGCATGAAATTGTCAAAGGAAGTAAAATTGCCTTTAACAACTAGTTTTTGAAAACTAGTTGTTAAGTAATTGCTTCCACTGGGTTTCTGAAACATTGGTTTAGGGAAAGAATAACGAATACTGCATGGAAAATATCTGGCAACAGGTTGATATACTTGAGCAGAGCAATTTTGTGTGTAAAAGTATTGCTAGTGGCAGCAGTGGTGGTGGTGGTGGTGGTATCTGATGCAAGGGCAGTTTTCCAGACTTGCTTAGCCCTCATTATTATAGTATGTGTGTGTAACTGCACATACATTCACTCATTCACACAATGACTGTACAATTAGTGGTGTTGGTGTTGGTGGTGGTGGTGGTAATAAAAATTGTGATTATGGTGTTATTGACTTTAACTATGTTGTAGAAGTAATGAAAGAAATTTGCAGCAGATTTTGGTGGTGACTGATGGTGGTGGTTGCTGTCAACGTACAGCAGTGGTGGTACTGGTATTGTTGATGCAGCAGTAACTGTCAGTGTTGCACAGGTGATGACAGTATGTGGAAGTGGCGGCAGCGGCTTTGCTGGTGGTAGTGGCAATGTTAGTAACACTGGTGGTGGTAGTGACACTGAATGGAATGTTGTTGTGATGTTAATAACAGCATTCATAGAGAAATAGCTACAACTACAACAATGTCAACAAATACAATCACAATCTACATTGTATTTTTTCTATATATATATATATAGATAGATATATTGATATATATATATATACACACACATATATAGATATTGTATTTCATTTTTTTTTTTCTTAAACTAAACTGTTTTTATTCTGTCTTTTGTCTTTCTAGCTGAGTGAAGTTAGCTCACTAGAGTCACACACCTTCAAAGACACATCTTGTGACCAATTATTAATTTAAATACATATCCTGTTTTGTTAAATGCCAACAGTGTATATATAATATGCATGTATGTAATATACATACATACATATATATGTGTGTGTGTGTGTGTGTAAGTATGTATATATATATATATATATATATATATATATATATATATATATCATCATCATCATCATCATCGTTTAACGTCTGCTTTCCGATGATGATGATGATGATGATGATATATATATATATATATATATATATATATATATGCTTGACCACTAAATCCACAAGTTTTTTTTATTCTCTATTTTCTCTTATTCCTTTTTGTTGAAGACGTATGTTTGAAATGTAAAAGACTTTCTCACTTTCCCGAGCATCAAATTAATTCACCTGCTTGTTGTCCATGCACCTGTCTTCATCTTTTGTTTTTCTGTAAATTTCAACCATATATATATATGTATATATATATATATGTATATATATATATATATATATATACATATATATATATATATATATATATATATATATATATATATATATATATATATATATGTTTGTGTGAGTGTGTGTGTGTATGTATCTATGTGTGTGTGTGTATATATATATATATATATATGTGTGTGTGTGTGTATGTGTATTTGTGTGTGTATATATATATGTGTGCATGTATATGTGTGTGTGTGTATATATATATATATATATGTACATATATGTGTGTGTGTGTGTGTATGTGTGTATATATGTATATGTGTATATATGTGTGTATATATGTGTGTGTATATATATGTGTGTATATATTTGTGTATATATGTGTGTATATATATGTGTGTGTGTATAGATATATGTATATATGTATATATATATGTATATATATACGTATATATGTATATATATATGTATGTATATATATATGTGTATGTATATATGTGTATAGATATGTGTGTATGCATATATGTGTATATATATATATATATATGTGTGTATGTATATATATATATATATATATATACATATATATGTGTATATTTGTGTGTATATATATGTGTGTATATATATATATGTGTGTATATATATATGTGTATATATATCTATATATGTATACATGTGTGTGTGTGTGTATGTATATATATATATATATGTGTGTGTGTGTGTGTGTGTATATATGTATGTGTATATATATGCTGGAGCACCGCGTTTAGTCAAGCAAATCGACCCCAGGACTTATTCTTTGTAAGCCTAGTACTTCTTCTATCGATCTATTTTGTCGAACCGCTATGTAATGGGGACCTAAACACACCAGCATCGGTTGTCAAGCGATGTTGCGGGGGATAAACACAGGCACACAAACATACATATATACAACGGGCTTCTTTCAGTTTCTGTCTACCAAATCCACTCACAAGGCTTTGGTCAGCTCGAGGCTATAGTAGAAGAAACTTGCTCAAGGTGCCACGCAGTGGGACTGAATCTGGAGCCATGTGGCTCGTAAACAAGCTACTTACCACACAGCCAAGCCTATGCCATATATATATATATATATATATATATATATATATATATATATGCCAGAGTAAGCACATAAATGTGAAACAAGGTGAAAAGCAAAATAACCCAAATACCAGTGGTAGAGAAATATGCTTTATTGAAAAGAGAAATATCACAAAAGCTGTTACACAGAGTTTCATGTTCCTGTTTGTTGGACAGTTTTGTTAGGACGGAATAGAAAAGACGATATAATCAAATATAAAACTAGTTTAAAGGGTACACCTTTGAAAATGGTTTTGTTTAATTTGTTCTTTCAACTAACGGTCTGAAGCATGCAATAAACAAAGTAAATTCAGTATAAATTCATCTTATTGTAAAACCAAAGAAAACCTTAAATCGTATGATAGATTCTAAATACATCTGGTAAATAGTTATATACAAAATATAAATCAATTAATACATTTAGATTTAAAATTTTCACGCTGTATTACCAAAATTTTTTCAGCAGCATATACACATACTAAACCATCCATAATATACATATTTGCAGTAAAATATACAGATACATGTACATAGTTATATATATATATATATATATAGACATATACAGGTGAGACACAAACATATACACATATACATATATGTATGCACACATGCATGCACACAAAATCTCCTGGTGTATACATATACAGGTCAGTTATTGGAGACGAAAGAAATGGGAAGTATACCTTAAATGTAGTGAGGAGGGAGAGAGAAAAAGAGACAGAAACAAATGCAAAACTAGAGAGAGAAGAGAGAAAAGGAGGGTGCTATGTAAAGACGCCAGCTAGTATTGAGTAAGAGAAGAAAAGATAGTTCATGAAATGTGCGTAACAAACACACACATAAAATAAAATTACATATATATATATATATATAAGTATATATTTGCATACAAATACACATATATGATTACGTATATAAGTATACAAAAATATGTACGCAAATACATATTAGTATATACATGTATACATATACATCCATGTACGTATGTATGTAAATATAAACATAGACGTATACTTACACACGTACACAGACATAAACATACACATATATGGCGGGCTTCTTTCAGTTTCCGTCAGACAAATCCACTCTCAAGGCTTTGGTCAACCTGAGGGTATAGAAGACATTAGCCCAAGATGCCATGCAGTCTAATTGAACCTGGAACCATGTGGTTGGGAAGCAAACTTCATACCACACAGCCATGCCTGTGCCTATATATATATATATATATATATATATATGTATCAGTATATATATGCACATTTAAATTTCTCATTCTCTCTCATATATACATCATCATCATCATCATCATCATCATCGTTTAACGTCCGCTTTCCATGCTAGCATGGGTTGGACGATTTGACTGAGGACTGGTGAAACCGGATGGCAACACCAGGCTCCAGTCTAATTTGGCAGAGTTTCTACAGCTGGATGCCCTTCCTAACGCCAACCACTCAGAGAGTGTAGTGGGTGCTTTTACGTGTCACCCGCACGAAAACGGCCACTCTCGAAATGGTGTCTTTTATGTGCCACCCGCACAAGCCAGTCCAGGGGCACTGGCAACGATCTCGCTCGAAAATCCTACGGGAGCCAGTCAGGCGGTACTGGCAACGGCCACGCTCAAAATGGTGCATCTCATGTGCCACCCGCACAAGAACCAGTCCAGGGGCACTGGCAACGATCTTACTTGACTTGCCGGGTCTTCTCACACACAGCACATTTCCAAAGGTCTCGTTCAGTAGTCATCGCCTCGGTGAGGCCCAATGTACGAAGGTCTTGCCTCACCACCTCAGCCCAGGTCTTCCTGGGCCTACCTCTTCCACGGGTTCCCTCAACTGTTAGGGTGTGACACTTTTTCACGCAGCTATCCTCATCCATTCTCACCACATGTTCATACCAGCGCAATCATCTCTCTTGCACACCACAACTGATGCTTCTAATGTTCAGCTTTTCTCTCAAGATACTTACACTCTGACGGGTATTCACATTGACATTACACATCCAACGGAGCATACTGGCTTCATTCCTTGCAAGCTTACGTATGTCCTCAGCAGTTACAGCCCATGTTTCACTGCCATGTAGCATGGCTGTTCGTACGCATGCGTCATACAGTCTGCCTTTTACTCTGAGTGAGAGTCCCTTTGTCGCCAGCAGGGGTAAGAGCTCTCTAAACTTTGCCCAGGCTATTCTTATTCTAGCAGCTACACTTTCAGCGCACCCACCCCCACCCCCACTACTAACTTGGTCACCAGATACATATATATATATATATATATATATATATATATATATATATATATACGTTAGAAAGGGCATCCAGCTGTAGAAACTCTGCCAAATTTAGATTGGAGCCTGGTGTTGCCATCCGGTTTCACCAGTCCTCAGTCAAGTCGTCCAACCCATGCTAGCATGGAAAGCGGACGTTAAACGATGATGATGATGATGATATACATACGTATATATATATGTGCGTGTGTGTGTGTGTACATATATATATATATATATATATATATGTATATATATATATATATACCGGAGTAAGCACATGAAATGTGCAACAAGGTGGAAAAAAGAGTACTCAAATACCAGAGGTAGAGTAATATGCTCTATTTAAAAGCAGCAGAAATATAACAAAAAAACCGTTACTCTGAGTTTCACGGACAGTTTTGTTAGGGCTTTTGGCTC